>NW_022589705.1:10714680-10809282 GCF_004348235.1 Phoca vitulina
TTCTCAGGTGGGCGTGTTTCTGAGTGTGTGTGTGAGGGGTGGGGGGGGTGGAGAAGGGGCGTCCTGGGGGATGGCCTCCTGGCTTCGGGCGCCCCTGGCTCCCCGCCAGCCCACGGCTCCCCGCCTCGTGCAGAGTCTGTCTCCCCGTCTGGGAGCTGGCGGGGCGCTCGGAGACGAGCCTGGATCACAGAAAGCGCACACCCTTCTCCCTCCTCTTGTCCCTGGGCATCACTCCGCCTCGCCACTGCGCTGTCCAGATCCCAGGGACGCGGGGAGCCTCTGGCTGCCCAGTTAAAGCCAAACAGCGGTGTCCCTCCAATCGGGAGTTTAAAGCAGCGCCTGTCCCGGGAAGCCCAGGACTCAGGCCACTCTGAAAATTCCTCCCAGGACGAGCCTTGGAGAACACATTATCCGTGGGTGGGGACTATCGCCCAGGACAAGGGCCAGAGAAAAGGAACTGTGGCCTCAGTGTTTCCTTCATGGCCTGTGGAGGCCCCAGCCCTTCAGTCACGTGGCTGAGACCTCTTAGCTCAAGTGGAAATCAACCAATGACCGTTAGGACGGGAACTGTGACTCTAAATACAGAACCAGTCCCAGCAAAGGGCAGGGTTAGGAGGTGCAGTCCCCAGAGATGTCCTGCCAGTCAGCTAGATGTCCCCACGTGGCCAGGACAGTGACAAGGGAGTGTGGCGGTGTCACACACAGAATGTGACTGAAGGGGGAAGGGGGATTCTCTGACTGGCACAGAGGGCAGCCAGAGGGGATGGTCAGCAGGAGGGTGGAGGCCGCCCCACAGGACCACAGACAGGCTGGTCCCTAGCAGACCCTCAGCTGTCTAGTCCATGCATTCCAGCCTGACCCTGGCTTCCCACCCACGTGCACTTTTCTGTAGGTCAGGGAGGCCAAGGTGGCCTCTCAGGTTCTTCTGTGATCTGTGATCTGTGACAACCATGTCCTACCTGCCAACTTTCTTCTTTGAAGGCAGGAGACTACTTCAAACTAGGTGAGTGGGACAGAGCTCGGCCTGTGGCTCATTTCCCTTTGTATAAAGGGTATTGCAAGGCTTCGTGGATATGTGAAAACAGAAAAAGGGAGGGTTCTCTGGAATCTTAAAAGGATTTAGGCGAGGGAGGTCTATGCCAGAGAAGCTGGGCTGTACGGATCCAGGCCCCCCGTGTCTTGTAAACATGTTGCTATGCTCTTGATTATCCCTTTGTTGAAAGTCCCAATTCTACTAGCCATTCATTCAACAAACATTTCAGTACCTCTGTGCGCTGGGCTCTGTGTTTGACTCTGAGAATGCAAAGGTAAAATCCCAGCCCTCAAGAAACCTGTGCTTTAGAATATGTGCTGTGCCCGGTGGTATCCACCAGCCATGTGTGGGCAACAGAGAGCTTGAGAGGGGGCTGGTGCAACTGACAGACTCAACTCGTCATTTCATTTCATTTTAATGAATTTAATTTTTAAAACTGATACTCAGTCTGGTTACTGAAAAACTTTTAGGTGTGTTTGGGACACGCTGGGTATGTGAATCCATCTTTTCAACTGTAAATGTTGTGCGATCTAGATACAAGTCAAATATTTCCAGTGAAAATGTAGGTCCAAATTGATATATGCTCTAAGTATAAAATGGACCTCGCATTTCAAAGACTTAAGGGTGGGGGAGGGGGGAAGCTTGTAAAATATTTCATTAATAATTTTTGAATTGATTTACATGCAGAAATTAAACTATTTTGGATATATTGGGTTAAATAAAACATATTACTAAAGTTACTTTCTTTTCTCTTTGTACTTGTTAATGTGGCTACTAGAACACTTAAAATTAGACATATATGGCCAGCATATTTCCACTAGATGGTGTTGGTCTAGATCAACCATCAAGAGCATGAGGAGATCAACAAGGAGCCACCTGGTATGTTGGTGCTGGGAGGGAGCCCTGGGTTGTTGTGGAGGCTCCGGGAATAACAGAGATGAGGAGGAACAAGGCTCATAAAATTCAGGTACTGGGAGTTTAACTCCGGGCTACTGGGCCCTGGGAAAATATGGATTCTTTACGGAGCATAAAAAGAGGACATAGCACATCGACCCTAAGATGCACTGTCCCCCCACATTCTAACACTAACATCATCAAATCAAGTGACTTCAGAATCAGGATGTCTTACAATCCACAGTGCATTGTAGTTACACGGTAGGGTATTTTACATTTCTTATTTGTCCATAAAATAATCGCTCATCTTGCAACTGATGGAAAAGTCAGTATGCTTTTGTCCTCTGAGACGGCTTTTCTGTCACAGTCTGTTTCTCAGCGCAGACTTGTTGCACATTAATATTTTGTTATGTGAAGTGTATGGAAGGTCTAGAAGAACGCTCCAGCACAGCCACGGGACAACCCTGGTTCCTTTCATGAGCCACACGGCCACCGTGGTCTCAGGGACACCGATCCAAGGTTGTGCCAGTACGCTGTGTCACATGTACCATCAGGGAGGGGTCTCTGCCCCATCCCTTGCCCATACCTAGTGGCTGCTTGCTCAATCCCTTCACACTGAATAAAGGAGACTTCCTTCCCCCTGGAAAATAAGGATTCTACTACCTACCATATTTCACAAGGTGCCTATTCAGATCAAGTGACAGATCTACAAGCCCTAAAGAGTCATACCTGATTACACCATAAATGAAGACAGAAAGCTGCTGTTTAGATGGATTAGGCTAAGAACAAGAAGATGGAAACTGTATCAGAGAGACACGGACAATCCCTGGCTGGCTCTTTAGGCATGTACCCCGGGTGGGTTGCTTAACTCTTATTAAAAAAAAAAATCATCAGCCTTTCCCCAGCTCTGGTGACTTCGAAGCAGTAACTTTTCAGCTTTTCTGCATGTGAGAATCATCTGGAGAACTTTTTCAACCATACCGATGCCCGAAGCCTGTCACAGACTAATGACATCGGAGCCCGAAGCGCACAGTGGCCTCTGTAGTTTCAAAAGCTCGCCACGTGGGTCCCCTGCGTGCCCGGTTGACGTGGCAGATGCCCCTCCTAGCCGCGCTCCAGGATTCAGCCAGAAGATGCGAATCTAAACTCGACACTCCACGCAAACGCTCAGCAAATGCTCAGCTGCAAGGAATGATAGTCCTGATATTATTTATTTCTGCAGTCTCTTCATTCCTTTAGATACCCGAAGTTGTAACCTCGGGTTAAAACAGCCTTTCAGAAAGAGCGTCTTTAGACCACAGTTAAAAAAAAAAAAAATTGTGATAAGATAACACAACCCTTCAGAGGATGACTTTAACAGAGCAGAGCTCCGGCATTTTGACACCTGCCTGCTGTGTTGGGAGACCCTGGGGAAAATCCCTTTTATGGGAATTGAGCCTTGAGCCTCTCTGACATCTCTCCAAAGCCAGCTGGCAGAAGGGATGAAGAGCCCCGGGCTACCGTTGATTGCTCTTACAAAAGGTACTCCAATACCTGTGCGTCCCTTCCCAGATTATTTATTATAGATCTTTGACAAAGAAAGACCCTCAAGTGTTTTAAGTCCCCCTTGCTCTTCTTGGGTTCCCATCAGAGAAGCTGGAGAAAGCTGTAGCTCTGGGGCCAGGAAGAAGGGAGGGAATCTTGACTGGCTGTCACCTGCAGGTGACACAGGGCCTGTCCTGAGGAAAGCACTAGGTCCTCCGCCTCAGCCAGCACCCCACGGGGTTCCAGGTAACCGGAAACAGGTAACGGGCCTTCTTCAAAACGCCGCACGCATGGACGGATGGAGCCAGCCCGGGATCATCCACGCACCAGAAGTAGGGCTCCTTCAGGAGAGGGCGGGTCAGCAGGGCAGAGAGGGCAGTGAAGGGGAGCGGGGGGCAGAGCACTTTGTGGCAGGGAGCCCTGTGATGTCTACAGCCTGGCCCAGGAAGGGGGGCGGTCCTTATTGTGGCAGATCCTAAAACGCTTCCTTAGAAGGATGTTGCAAAAGATAGTCCCTTGAAACCTGTCATTGGGTTTTCCCTTGTGGATAATGTGTGTGGTATTCATTACATTTAATGGGATCTTGTAGGAAACATTCTTCTAAGGGGTCATTCCTGGAAGAGGGTGGCTTTCCCCGAGCCACTGGTTCGTTTTTTTATTTTTATTTTTTATAGGCCCAGAATTGCCTAACAAATTGTACTTCATTCTCACCTTGAGTTCTAGGCAAGTCACAGCCAAATTCTGTCATCTGGAAAGAATACAGGATCTCATGATGTTCACTCTGTGTGAATCTGGCCTCTGACTCAGTGCTGTTTCTTATCTTTTTATTTCATTTTTTCCTCTGATTAACTCACTTTCTACAATTTTGTATATCTTTTTATAAGACTCTTGGGGAAAAAAAAAAGAGAGAGGGAGAGAGAGAGACCAGAGTAGGAGAGAGACAGTCATGGGCATCTGAGAAGTACAATTATTGTAAAAGAAAGCAACAACCTGAACAACATTCACCATCAGGCACAGCATTGCTTTAATATCTGGGCCGAGAATTTTAAATGACCGTGATGGACACTGTCACTGCCCTCCGACCAAAGCTCAGCATCGGGAGAAGACCACCAGGAACACGGAGGAGTAGGAAGTTGGGTTTATTGGTCCTTGAAGCCACATAGAGAACCAGAGTGTCTCAGGAAGAAAGCGTGAGAAACATGTCATCAGAGGATGCCGGTTTTGCTTGGGTGATGTGGGGGAGGGCCCCAGGAAGGGGGGGGTCCAGGGGGGGGCTCACTCTAGATTGGATGCTGTCAGAAAGTTGGGGAGAAGTCTGTGCTTGGGTATTTTGTCACAGTGCCCTTTTGTTTGTGATTAGGTAAAATCATAAAGTGGTCTTGTTTTGTTTTATCATGGTCTCAGAGTAACTGGGAGGTTGTTATTCTGTGGGATGACTTGTCCAGTAAGGGAACAGAATGAAGAGATACAAATTCCAGTTATCAAATAAATGTGTCATGGGAATGAAAAGTACAGCATAGGGAATAGGGTCAGTAACATTGTCATAACATATGGTGACAGTTGGTACCTATGCTTCTCAAGGTGAGCATTTCCTGATGTGTATCAAATGTCAGATCTCTATGTTATATGCCTGAGACTGGTATAATCTTGTATGTTGACTATACTGTAATTTTTTTTAAGTTCTATTGATTCTTTTTTTTTTTAAGATTTTATTTATTTATTTAACAGAGAGACACAGCGAGAGAGGGAACACAAGCAGGGGGAGTGGGAGAGGGAGAAGCAGACTCCCCACTGTGCAGGGAGCCCGATGCGGGCTCGATCCCAGGACCCTGGGATCATGACCTGAGCCGAAGGCAGATGCTTAACGACTGAGCCACCCAGACCGCCCCCCCCGACTATACTTTAATTTTTAAAAATAAATAAACAAACAAGAGGAGAACGGGGTCCTGCTGGATCTGAGCAGCTTGCAACTGAGGTCTACACTCCATGCACACTCTTCTGAGACATCAGGGGCTACTTTCTTTCTTTCTCAGTCCCCCACCCCACCTTTGGGCCAGTGACAAAGTCAGACCCCAAGACATTAATTCATGAAATCCAGATTTCTCCCGATGCTGACATTTTCCTGAGGTCAGAAGAGTGTGCTTGGAGCATAGTTTATAGTTAAACCAGAGCTCATCTTAATCTCCTTCAGTGATAGGATGAGATGTTGAACTATCAGTGTGACAGTGCAGTAACATTTAAGGGCATGAGACATTGGCCAAATGTAAGATAGGCAATTAACAGGAACAAAATGACTATTAGTCCCGGTAATAGGTCTCCACGCCAAAAGGTAAAGTGCTGATTTCCTTTTCATGGAAGCAACGTAATTAAGTTATCCTCTTTTTAATAGGACTGATGTGAATCGTTTTTGAATTGAAATAAATTGAATCAGAATTAATCTCAAACCAAAGTCTTGAGCAGAAGCTGTTCACTTCTGGGCGCCTGGGTGGCTCAGTTGGTTAAGCGACTGCCTTCGGCTCAGGTCATGATCCTGGAGTCCTGGGATCGAGTCCCGCATCGGGCTCCCTGCTCAGCAGGGAGTCTGCTTCTCCCTCTCCCGCTCCCCCCTCTTGTGCTCTCTCTCTCTCACTCTCTCTCTCAAATAAATAAATAAAAATAAAATCTTTAAAAAAAAAAAAAAAAGAAGCTGTTCACTTCTGAAGTAGCATCTTCTAGAAAATTCCTAAGAATCTCAGTTTAAGATTTCCAATAGAATGGATGTCCAGTCCACTCAGGAGGAAGTGTTGTATTATTTTTTGAGCTGGTAAATATTAACCTAAGGATCAATACTTTACAATTCTAATGTTGGGTCAGTTAACAGGATACGTAAGATCCTTTTCATCGAAGCTCAAGGTCAGTTTACTTCAGGTGTCTTTTCTAGAACACTGAATCTCCTGCTGTTGATCATAGGTGAGTGGTTTGGAAAGGCAGCTCAGACTTGTTAATGATAAAGCTAGAGTTATTGTATGAGTCCCTTGTAGAATGTAATCATATTTCAATCATATCTTGTAATAGGATAGAATCTAAGATTGGGGGGGCGGGATTTTCAAACAAATGGACCAACCTCTTATTAATTTATAAGAATATAACCTTTGAGTCCCGGAGGGGGTTGATCTTATACACATTAAAGCTAATGTAATATTTTAGGCCATGGGAGTTTAAGGAAGCTTCATTAATTTCAGCTTTTAGGATTCCACTAGTTCTATTTTCCCTACTGTGGATAACAAGACTGGCAAAAGTTTTGGGGTAAAAGGCAAACTTTAGAGAGTTCCTTAATTACAGTACCAGTAAAATGAGTGTCTGTCCTTATTAGAGAGACAAGTGGGAATTTCCCAGGGTGGGAGATAAAAATCAAGCAAAATTTTTTTTTTTTTTTTTTGGCTACAGTTAGAACCGTAGCTCCCTGGCAAGGAAAATCTTTAATCTTCTCTGAGAAGAAAACAGAAAATAATCCAAACATTTATAATCCATTGCAAGAGGCAACTGCATAAAGTCCATCAGCAAGTATGAAGGGCTCTCGAGACTTTGGTTCTTGTCCACATCCTACCGTGACAGGACATTTTAAGACATCGTCAGCAGCGTGACGTGTCTTAAAAATATCCTTGGCAATACTTCTATAGCACCCCACCGATGCTGGCTTAATATTGTTGCTCGTGTATCTCTGCTATTATGAGTAATATCATGAAGCATCTTTACTAAACTCCATTTAAAAGTATTTGGTGTTACACATCAGCCATTCTGAGAGCACAAAATTCATCCCTATGCAACTTTTCCCACTTCTGAATTTTTCCACTTTCCAATTTCCCAAATCAGGGATTTGTCTATGACGGTTAAAAATAACCTCTGTTGGGGCACCTGGATGGCTCAGTCAGTGGAGCATCTGACTCTTGATCTCGGCTCAGGTCTTGATCTCAGGGTTGTGAGTTCAAGCCCCACATCGGGTTCCACACTGGGTGTAGAACCTACTTGAATAAATGAACAAATAAACATTTTGAAAAAAATTGCTAAGAGAGTGGATCTTAAATGTCACCGGGGACACCTGGGTGCCTCAGTCAGTTACGTGTCTGACTCTTGATTTTGGCTCAGGTCCTGATCTCAGGGTCATGAGACTGAGCCCCACATCAGGCTCCACATTCGGCGTGAATTCTGCTTCTCCTTCTCCTTCTGCTCCTCCCCTTCTCTCTCTCTCTCTCTTTTTCTCTCAAATAAAAAAAATGTTCTCAGCACACACAGAAAAAATGGTAACTATGTGAGACAGTGGCGGTGTTAATTCACCTTATTGTGGCAACCGTTTCACAATATAGATCTGTATCAGACCATCACGTTGTACACCTTAAAACTCCCCAATGTTATATGTCAGTGATATCTCAGTGAAGCTGGAGGGCAGAATCCCCAGTAGGCCTCCTGAGTGCGTTGGTTCTCTCCACAGTATCGGCGCTATGATTCGAGATACGTCCTTTTCTTTCTTCTTCATACAGCCCCAAATTAAGGAAAGCCAGCAACATCGAAGACCAGCCTGAAACAAAGGCTGTGCATCAGAACCACTGGTGGGGTGGAGGCTGTTACTGCGGAGTCCTGCACTCCGGCCGCACCTGCTGCATTCGCATCACAGGTGGATGGTGCTCTCTCCAGCCCTAGCAGTGGGGCCGATGGGCAGCGAGCGTGGAGAGCCTCAGACTGGAGACAGCTCCCGGGCTGGGCCAGGCACACCCGGAGCCCTCCAGGTCTAGAATGGGGAAATGAGCCTCTGGGGGTGAGGTGGGAGGGGAAATAGTGAGAAGTAGGTGGAGGGGGAGGAGAGAGGAGAAGGGGAGGGGGCATGGGGGGGGAGCAGAGAGCAGAAGAGGACCTGAACTGAGGCAGAGACCCAGCCACACTGGTGGCTGCTCGCCTCCCGGCTTGTCCTTCTTTATTTCAGTCCAAGTTTCTTCTCAAACGGGTGACCCCTTGGGAAGAGCATATTCAGACACCATCACCTCCATTTCTCACATCCGCACAAAACATGTGGAACAGTCCAGAAGGACTTCGACTGTGTGTAAAGGCTTCAGCCCCAGGAAGTCGAGTTCCCTTCAACACCCTGGCGTCCTGAAAAACTAGAGTCTGAAGTACTTGTAAACCAGACCCTTTATTGCTATACTCTGTGAAATTGGGAGATCGATAGTGGGTGGAGCTGAGTGCCCCAAAGGTATTTTGTCTGAGTTCTACAAATGTCTACAGACAGCCGAGATAGGAAGAACTCCGAGCCAACAGATCACAAGAAGGAAAAGAAACTGGTCCAACATTCGGTGAGAACAGGCGGGAGGAAGAGGGGAAATCTGGAGGCAGCCTCTCGCCATGGCCTGAGGTCGAATCCTGCCTTTGCCCTTTAGCATCCAAGGCATTTACCCTAAAGGGCATTTACTGCCCTTTACCATCACCGTAGTACAGACATGCCTCATAGGGTTTGTTCATTCTCCAGATTTTTACCAGGCATCTATTTAATGTGCTCGGCACTCTTGTGAAATTCAGCAGTGACCAAAATGGACGACGTTCAGACTTTACGGAGCTTTCATTCAGTGGGAGTTGTTTGGGGGATTAAATCTGCTAAGACGCGAGAAGCACTTAGAAGCAGGGCCTTGCACACAGTAAATGTTCAATAACTGTGCGCCCTCTTCCGCCCACGCCCGGCTCTGCTGTCCTCCAGCTGCAGGACCCCCGGCGGCTGTCCGCATATCTGGGCGTGCGGGTTCTCATCCAAGCTCTGTTGTTCTCTGAGATTTGATCCCACACTTGGCTGTGGACCTTACACCTAATACCTCTGAGAACAACACTGCCTCCGCCCAGACAGAGGGCTCCGCTCCTCAAACCCGCAGAGGTTGGAAACGGTCTCGCTCCCGCTTTTTGCCTGAGGGTGCAGGAACGTAGCACCAGGTGGCAGCCCCTCCCCCCGGCACCCTGGGCTGTGCCCTTCCCCAGGCCTCTGCTTCTGGACGCCTCGAGGAGTGATGACTTCCTGGCGGCCAGTTTAAGTGTGACCAAGTTGTTTAGGAAAGAGCACTTTACATATTTCTTCCCCCCATTTTATAGACGAGGAAGCTGAGGCCCAGAGAAATGAAGTAACCCGCCTGAGGACACGCAGCTAGTCACCAAGGAACATTTGGACCCAGGACACCACTGCCTCGAACAGGCTGCAGGGTGAAACCACAGGATGGAAGGATCCAACAACAATCCAAGACTTGTTTCCAAACCCCGTGGGAGCTGACACTAGACAGACTTGGCAAGTATGCTAAGAGGCCCTCACACGCCAAGCACAGTGGATGTTTCTTAGATGGCTTTGTGTCCTTTGTATTCATTATCGGCAAGAAACTCAACTTCTCAAGGCTAGAATATTCCAGTGTTGATGTAGATCTTATAAACACTTCAAGAGGTGTAAACACGGCAACAGATATGCCAGAGAGAGACCATAAACTAGAAAGAATGTGCTGGAAAGCTTCAGAACAGTGCCCCCGGGGGTCAAAAACTTCATTGAGTTGCAAGAGGCCCCTTGTATTAAACTTCTGGGCTTTTGGATAACTTGAGAAGATTAGTGGCATTCTGAATGCAAAGAAATACAAAGCAAGTATGCAGAGGAAGGGTGGGGCCAGGTGGGCAAGGCAATGAGCTGGATCTGGCAGGAGCACAAAGCAGGGTCTAGGCTGGGACCCAGGACCCTGGCGATGGCCTCGTGTGCATTCCGGAGGTCTGACCTGGAGCAGGGGAGAAGCAGGGATCTCCGAGCAGCCGGGATGGTGGTGGTACTGGTGGTGTGGTTCAAGAGGCTCGGTCCCTGGCGGAGCATCAGGGGTTGGGGACTGCCCCAGAGGAAGGGCCAAGAGATCTGGGGTCTCATTGGGCAATCTGAGATTCCAGGCTGACCCCAGCCTGGCTGAGAAGTGCCCCATTAAACATGAAGCAGAGGTCATGTGGGCTCATGCCCAAGGGGTTGGGAGAGAAGGAAAGGTGTGGCTTCATAGCATGGAGGGGTCAGGACACACACCCGATCCCCAGGTCCCTGAACCTTCAGCTAGGAGACCAACCCCCACCCCCCACCCCCAGCTGCTGGGTCGGAGCCTTCTCACGCTGGGCCTGCATCTGGCACTGGCCGGGCCCTGAAGGCGGAGGCAAGGCCATTGGTGCAGTAGTTGGGAGTGGCTGGGCCCAGAAATGTCTGCTCTCCCCTCTGAGCTCACCCCCTTCGCCACAGAAGGTGCAGTAACCCCTTTACTCTGGACGGGGTGCAGGCCAGAGAAGGGTGGGAAGAGGAAGCCTTGAGGGATCGTCTAGCTTCGGGTAAGCGGCGCGTGAAGGCTGGGGAACCCCAACACATCCCACGTTTAGTAGGCTGCACGGTTACCAGGAGGTTGCAAGTTTAAGTCATTAGTCCTCTGGAAGGCCGAAGTCGTCGCCCCATTCCCGGGCAGGACGGCTCCAGCAGCGCCCCCTGGTGGCCGAACGTGCAGCTCCCCGGCGGGGAAAGGCCCCGCTTCAGCCCTGCGGGCCCGCAACAGTGCGGGCCTCGCCAGGACCGCCGGGCTGCTCGGTTCTCCGCGCCGCCACCTGCGGGACCGCTCCGGGGAGGGGCGCGCCTGGGTCCGCACGACGGGGACAGCCCTTTAGGCGCCACCTCGAAACTGCTGCTCTTTGGGGTTTTCGGGTTCTCTGCCCAGGTACGTAAGCCTCACCACCGATGCCCCCCACCCCGCACCCCAGGGTTGGCAGGGAGATGCGGCCTCCCTGGTTGCGACCCTAGCAAGTGGCACTCGGAGGACAGTGGCTGTCCTTTTTGACTAGCTGAAGGCGAGCCCCTCTGCACATGCTCTTTCGCTCCCTACCATCTCCCATTAGCCTCTTTTCACCAGTAAGAAAACGGAGACTGCTTGTTGCTCCTCGCTTGTTTTTTTCTGTTGAGGTGAAATTCACATAACATCCCATCAAACGAGCAATCACATTTAAAGCGAGCAATTCAGTGGCAGTCAGTGCATTCACAGTGCTGGGCAACTACCACCTCTAACTAGTTCCAAAATATGTTTATCACCCCAAAAGGAATCCCACGCCCATTAAGCAGTGAGTTGTCCCCCATCACCCCCTTCCTCAGACCCTGGCAACCACCAATCTGCACTTCGTCTCTTTGAATTTTACATATTCTGGATATTTCATATAAATGGACCTTTTGTGTCTGGCTTCTTGCACTTAGCATAATGCTTTTGAGGTTCATCCATGGTGTGGGGTCTGTGTTGGTGTTCCCTTCCTTTTTGTGGCTGCATAATGTTCCGTTGTATGGGTATACCTCATTTTGTCTACCCATTCATCTGTTGATGGGCATTTGGGCTCTTTTCACTTTTAGGTTATTGTAAACAGTGCTGCTATGAACACGCATGCTCATCTATTTATTTGAATAAAAATTGTCAATTCTTTTGGGTATATCTTAGGAGTGGAATTGCGGGGTCAGGTGGTAATTCTATGTCTCACTTAAGAAACCATCAAACCATTTCCCACAGTGGCTGCACCATTTCGCATTCCCACTGGCAGTGGATAATAAGGGTTGTAATTTCTCCATATCCTTCCTGACACTTGTTATTTGCTCTGTATCTTTTTTTTTTTTTAATTATAGCCATCTGAGTGTGAAGTTGTACTGAGACTAATTTTTTTAAAGTGAATTAACTTAATATTTAAAGAAAACTATTGGGGCGTCTGGTGGCTCAGTCGGCTAAGCATCTGCCTTCGGCTCAGGTCATGATCCCAGGGTCCTGGGATCGAGCCCCGCATTGGGCTCCCTGCTCCGCGGGAAGTCTGCTTCTCCCTCTCCCACTCCCCCTGCTTGTGTTCCTGCTCTCGCTGTGTCTCTCTGTCAAATAAATAAATAAAATCTTAAAAAAAAAAAGTTTAAAAAAAACAATAGTGCCTACTTCACAGGGCTGATCTGAGGATTAAATCAGGTCTTACCTGCATATGTAAGTGCTCAATAAATGTTAGCCATTGTTATTATCCTTGATGGCTCAATTCAGGGCCCCAAACTCCCTGTCAGTGCTATTCCCTGCGCACCCATGGGGAGCAAAATGGAGTGGGGATCTTGAATAGCACAACCAAAGGGCCAGAACGTACGTCTCCAGCCTTGTCCAGGAGAAAGCGTGTCCACATCAGCCGGCCCCAGAGCGGCTGTCCTGCGGGAGTCCTGGCTTAGCCTAAGCCATCGATCTCACGTGAGCCAGCCTGTCTACTGGATTGGCGGAGTGGCGCCCCACAGGTGCCCACTGCATGAGTTAGTGGGTATGGGTACTTGGAGAGGGTGCCCCAGCCCAGGCCCAGAGCCAGAAGCTGCAGGCAGACGCCAAAGCTGGCCTCCCAAGGGTCTCAGTACCGCCACCCTGTGGACAAGTTGGACACTGCAAAGGGCTACCAGTCAGCAAGTTCAGCAAGAGGCTGAAATCCAGCCTATATTCTGCTCACCAAGGAACTGGCCCTGGCAGGGCTACAACCACCTGGAGGGAAGGACGCCCTTTTCCCTATCCAAAGATACCAGCAGTTCTGTGAGCTGTCAGGGTTCTGTCTGCCCAGGGGGCCCATCGTTTCCTAACTCACACAAAGGTGACATCTGGGTGAGCATCCGCCCTGGGTTTGTGCATGACCCAGGTGCCCAAGCAGCCACGCAACCTACCTGGTGCACAGGGACAGGATGTGGCAGAGGGGTTGGGAGAGAGCCATGCGCCTGGATCATTCACAGCGGGGCCTCTAACACCCTGGCAGGGGGCCCCCGGGGGAACCTTGGCCCGATATGTGCACTCCCACAGAAGCATTGAGCCCCCCAGATAACTCTGTGGGCACTGAGCCTGGTTCCGCTACAGAACAGGATTGGGGGTGGAGCAGAGGGGACCGTAGCTTCTCCTAACATATAAGCTTCTGCAGGATGCTGCGGGGAATCCCAGGCCCAGCTCGGGGGCATCCTCCATGAGCAGGTGCAAGAGCCAGTGGCCTCAGTGGAAAAACAGCTGCATGCACAGCCTCAGGCTGCTGGTGCCCAGGGACTTCAGGGTCAGGCTGACACCTCTGTCAGGCAGGATATGCACTGATAAGAGCCCCTGGGTGATCAGTGAGCAAAAAGTAACCTGCTCACGGAGCTGTGCTCCCCAGCATGAGGCTGTGTTGACCTAGGGAAGGGGCATCTTGTTCTAAATACACAAAGGCACTCTATAAGCCAATATGTCTCTCCCTGCGGCACAAGAAGGAGGCCCAGGAAGCACAAGGAGGAGGCCAGGGCCCAGGGCCAACGGGGCTGTTCAAAACCCCGGTTCCAAGCCCCTGCTCGCTGACTTTTGAAAAAATCCTATGCTTGGTGCTTTGATCCCCCTATTACAAGCTGGAAAGTAGCTCGCCTGGTCTGGTGTACATTTTCTGTGAGCTGAGTTTGTGGGAGTCGGTTCCTGTGGACTGGTCATCTCTGGGTGCTGTGACATGTTCAGCGTCTGATCTGCAGGACCACCCTGCCCCCAGTAGCCCCTTGAACCCCATCTCCATCTCCCTGTTGCCCTCTGCTAATATATTTATCCTCCCAAGGCCCTCAGTGAGGACCGCAAAGGAGCCTCCTCTCCCTTCTCCTCCCCTCTTCCCACCCTGCCTCAGCACCAGCCTCCCTCCCAAGCAAATGTCTTTCCGGACTCTGCGATGTGAGGGTAATGGATAATATCCATTATCCACCATGGATATCTGGCATTTTTTTTTAATTTGTTTGGATCCCACTTTATTTCAAAATAATTTTAGGCTGCTGGTAGGAGTAAGCACACCCCCATCTAACTCATAAGACTATTGTAAAAATTAAATGTGGAAAATTATCAAACACAATACAGGTGTGATGTTGTTGCTGTTTTTCTCCAAAAGGACTTAGCCCACCCTTCTCTGGCGCCCCAGTGGATTTGCCAGTGGTAACTCCATGACTTTCCAAGTCCTCAGGGCTGACCTCAGGCATGATGTATGACTGTGTCCTCCCCCACTGGCTTCCACTATGGCTTATAAGTTCCACGGATGAGCCGAGGGTTTTCTGTGTGCTGGTCAGTCTGCTAAGAGCTTTAAATGCCGTTTTGAATATCAACTCAGTAGACCCTTGTGTCCCCATTTTTTTAAAAGATTTTATTTAGGGCGCCTGGGTGGCTCAGTCGTTAAGCGTCTGCCTTCAGCTCAGGTCATGATCCCACGGTCCTGGGATCGAGCCCCACATCAGGCTCCTTGCTCCGCGGGGAGCCTGCTTCTCCCTCTGCCACTCCCCCTGCTTGTGTTCCCCCTCTCGCTATGTCTCTGTCAAATAAATAAATAAAATCTTTAAAAAAAAAAAAAAGATTTTATTTATTTGAGAGAGTGCGCGCATGTGCACGAGTTGGGGGGAGGCCAGAGGGAGAGAGCAGACTCCCTGCTGAGCAGGGGGCTCCATCCCAGGACCCCTAGATCATGACCTGAGCCGAAGTCAGACGCTTAAGCAACTGAGCCACCCAGGCGCCCCACCCCCATTTTATAGGTAAGAGAACTGAAGCTCAGAATTCATAAAATTTACCCAAGATCTCACAGGTAACAAGTGAAAGAGCTGTACCCTGAAATGGTGATTTTACCCCAGGGAACACGGACTCCGAGTCCTCCCTGGCAGTGCGTGGACTGGGTCAGGTGTAAGGCAACGGGGGATGCGGGTGGCTTGTGGCAACTGGAGCACCTATCTGGGGCATTCACGTTCCCAATCTTTTTTCCGGCCATCCCAGCCACGACACAGTGGCCACTTCCGCCACCCTTGAATCAAGCACTAGTCCTAACTGCCTCCCTGAGAAAGCTGCTCTCCATGCCTGCCGCCAGCCTGCAGGTCCTCATCACTCACACCTGGGAGGCTGCAGGAGCCTCCTCCATGGCCTTTCTGCCTCCAGCCCCTGCTCTCCAGAGCCAGACACCATCCTTCCCCCGAGCACCCAGTCCTGCAGAGACCCAGCCCCCACTGGCCCACTGCAGGGACCATCACAGAGAGCAAGGAGCAAGGACTTTGCAGCCCGAAGGTTCTGGGTTCAAGTATCAGCTTTGCTATTTGCTAGCTGGGTCCTCTTAGGTAAGTTACTTCACCTCCTTGGCCCTCAGTTTTCTCGAGGAGCATCATGATGACGGCCAGCACGCAGTCCTTAGGTGCACTAGATGCATTTATAATTGTGAAGAGTTCAGCCCAGTGCCAGCCCAGTATGTGTTCACCCCGCTGGTAGACACACAAGGCGGTAAACAGGTTGGTACTCTCGCCCCTTCTTGTATCACTGCCAAACCTGGGAAGTCAGGGAGGATTGTGGACTTGCCCAGCTAATAAATGGAACATTCAGCTTCCAAATCCAGGGCAGTTTCTCATCCGCAAGATGGAGACCGAAGCTCCAGCTACGCCCGGTCTGGCATCCACCTAGAGAAGACACCGTGCATGCAGCAGGGGCAGGTGCTCTGAACCTACGCTGCCTACTTAGGGAGGCAGGAGGGCCGAGGGCTAGAGCAGAAGCTGAGCTCATCCCCAGACCCCCAGCAGGCCTGCAGGGCAGGGCCGTTTTCAGCCCTTTACAGACCCTGCATCGGATTCTCGGAGGCCACCCCCCCATCACAACAAACTAAAATGCACTCACATCCCTCCTCAGATATAACATTTCTTTGCTTTAAATGTAAAAGGGCTTTTATAAATTTGCTTTTGAAATTACTTGACTATGAATAAGTCATTTAATTTACTCTTGGCTATGATTTCTCTTCAATCGTTCTGCATATCCTAGAACTCTTGACAAAAATCCAACTTACAGATTGTTTTCAAATATAATGACATTTGTATGGATACCAAACTTAAGGGATATTAAAGTTGACATGCTACTTTCTGAAAGCATTTGATTAAACCTTCACCATTTTGAGGCAGTCTATTTCATATTCTGCGGCCCCCAAAACTTTTCTTTTAGGGCTCTGACACTTCCCAGGCCTTAAAAGCCCTCCCTGGGCCCTGGGTAGGTGGGTTTGCTCCCAGGGCACCTGGGGTCTTCCGGTCTCCAGACCCGAAGGCCGCCCCTGCACATCCCACTGCAGGAATACCCACCCCAGACTGTCCGGGGCGTCCTAACTGGTCAACTTTATTCTCATCTTGAAAACAAAATGATTTGCCAAATGTTGGGTTAAATGTGATTTAATACTTAAGCCTTCACTGGAGTTTCAGAGAAATGAATTTACAAATGAGGCAATACTTTGATGGGGCGAATGTTCTGACGTAGGGGTTGGAAATTAGGTCGACTGTCGTCCTAACCAAACCCTACCACCCCCATCCCATGTGGGGGCACAGCCAGAACCCACCCCTCCTCCCTCAACCCCCCCCGGAAGGGCCACCGGGAAGGTGAAAGTTTTATGACTGGCCAGGAACTGTCCCCCAGTGTAGACTTCATTGAGGGCCGTCCCTGCAGGGCAGACTGGATGACGTGGGTATTGCACTCTGGGCTTTATTATTATTATTATTATTATTATTATTATTTTTTTTTTTTTTGGTGGGGGTCTTTTAAAGCAGACCAGTTTTTTTGATTTTTTATATGCCCATCGGGCTCAAACTCAAGACCCTGAGATCAAGAGTTGCATGCTTTTTGTTTTTTATATGCCCATCGGGCTCAAACTCAAGACCCTGAGATCAAGAGTTGCATGCTCTACCGACTGAGCCAGCCAGGGGCACCTAAAGCAGATCAGTTGTTTGTTTTTTTAAGATTTATTTATTTGAGAGAGAGAGCATGCGCACCTCTGCATGCACACAGGTGGGGGAGGGGCAGAGGGGGAGAGAGAATCTCAAGCAGACCCCGAACTGAGTGAGGAGCCTGATGCAGGGCTCGATCGCACAACCCTGAGATCATGACCTGAGCCGAAATCAAGAGTTGGATGCTGAACGAACTGAGCCACCCCGGCGCCCCACAGACCAGTTTTTTAAATTCTCTCTGCTGCCCACCATTATTCACCTCCAACTCCACACAAGAGGCAGAAACCCCAGCTCCCGACTACTACGGAGGAGCAGAGGAACGGCAGGTGCCTCCCTCACGCAGATGTCCGCACACACCTGCGCAGCAGGGTATCAGGAGGGGCATGACGTGATGCCAAGAAAAGGGAAGGAAGTGGCAGGACCGCATGGGAAGCTTTGGGGAGGTAGGGGGCAAGGAAAGGACTTTAAGCTCGGCTTACATATTTTCATTCATTTCTACTGATAAGCAATAAAATATATATATAATACATTTATATATATATTTTTTCTTGGACCTGATCCAAGAATCTTGGGCCTGGTCACTTCACTCATGAGCATCTAGACTGGGGGAATATATCCGTGGAGCCTGTAAAGATAATACTAGCTACTACTTATTTTTTTAAATATTTTATTTATTTACTTGAGAGAGAGAGAGAGAGAATGAGTGGGGAGGAGCAGAGGGGCAGAAGCAGGCTTCCCGCTGAGCAGGGAGCCCGATGCGGGGCTCGATCCCAGGACCCTGGGATCATGACCTAAGCCGAAAGCAGACGTTTAACCGACTGAGCACCCAGGCACCCCCCTAGCTACTACTTATTGAGCACTTAATACTTTATATCCGGAGATGGGATTGACTGAATGAATCCAAAATCACCCTGTGAGGACAGTGTTATTATTATTCCCATAAAATGGGTGAGGACCTAGAGGCACAGAGAGGGGAAGTAGCTTGCTCAAGGTCACACAGCCAGATAACAGTGAAGTCAAAATGCAACCCCCCCGGCCGTCTGATTCCAGAGCCATGATGGAATCACGTTAGCCATGACATTAGGCCATAGTCATTCTTAACAACGAGCGTGATGGTAAATGATGGTGAGGCTTCCACGGGACAGCGCACAGTAATTAAAATGTGTACAGGCATACCTCGTTTTACTGTGTTTTGCTTTATCGCACTTCGCAGATGCTGGTTTTTCACGAACTAAAGGTTTGTGGCGACCCTGCCTCAAGCAAGTCTATCAGTGCCATTTTTCCAAAAGCTTTTGCTCATTTGTATCTCTGTGTCACACTTTGGTACTTCTCACAATTTTTGAAACTTTTTTTTTTTGAGAGCGAGCACGCATGTGCATGCGTGAGCAGGTGGGGGGGCAGAGGGAGAGACTCTTAAGCAGGCTCTATGCTCACCACGGAGCCCAACTTGGGGCTCCATCTCACGACCCCGAGATCATGACCTGACCCCAAACCAAGTCGGAAGCTTAACCGACTGCGCCACCCAGGCGCCCCTAAATTTTTTCATTATTATTTGTCATGGTGATCTGTGACCAGTGATCTTTGTGTCACTACTGTAATTGTCTGAAGGCATCCCAATCCACGCCCATAGAAGATGACAAACAATAAATGTGTGCGTTCTGACTACTCCACCCACCAGCCTTTCCCAGCGCTCTCCCTTCTCCCTGAGACGCAACAATATTGGAATTAGGCCAGTTAACAACCCTACAAGGGCCTCTAAGTGTTCAAAAAAGTTGCACGTCTCACACTTTAAATCAAAAGCTAGAAATGATTAAGCTTAGTGAAGAAGGCATGTCAAAAGCCAAGACAGGCTGAAAGCTAGGCTTCTTACACCTATTAGCAAGTTGTGCGTGCAAAGGAAAAAGTTCCTGGAGGAAATTAAAAGTGCTGCTACAGTGAGCACATGAATGATAAGGAAGCAAAACAGCCTTAAAAAAAAAAAAGCAAGCAAGCCAAACAGCCTTATTGCCGATATGGAGAAAGCTGTAGTGATCTGGATAGAAGATCAAACCAGCCACAACATTCCCTTACGCCAAAGCCTATAGGGGCTAATGCAGCTGGTGACTTTAAGTGGAAGCCAGTGCTCATTTATCATTCCGAAGGCCCTAGGGCCCTTGAGAATTAGGCTAATCTACTCTGCCTGTGCTCTATCAGTGGAACAACAAAGCCTGGATGACAGCACATCTGTTTACAACATGGTTTACTGAGTATTTTAAGCCCACTGTTGAGACCTGCTGCTCAGAAAAAAAAAAAAAAATTCCTTCCATAATATGACTGCTCACTGGCAAAGCACCTGCTCACGCAGGAGCTCTGACGGAGACGTGCAACGAGACTCGTGTGGGCTTCGTGCCTCCCGACACAGGACCTATTCAGCAGCCCGGGCACCAACCAGTCATTTCCATTGTCAAGTCGTATTATTTAAGGATTGCATCTCGTAAGGCCGTAGCTGCTGCAGCTAGTAATTCCTCTGATGGACCTGAGCAAAGTACACGGAAATCTTCTGGAAAGGATTCACTCTTCTAGATGCCATTAAGACTATTTGTAATTCACGGGAAGAGGTCACGGTATCAACATGAACAGGAGTTTGGAAGAAGTGGAATCCAGCCCTCACGGAGGACTTTGGGGGGTTCCAGACTTCAGTGGAGGAAGAAACTGCAGATACGGTGGAAACAGCAAGAGAGCTAGAATGAGAAGTGGAGCCTGAAGATGAGAATGGATTGCTGCAATCTCATGATCAAACAGGAATAGATGAGGAACTGCTTCTTATGAATGAGTAAAGAAAGTGGTTTCCTGAGATGGAATCTATGCCTGGTGAAGATTATGTGAAGACTGTTGAACTGACAACAGAGGATTTAGAATAGCACAAAAACTTAGTTGATAAAGCAGCAGCAGGGGAGGGGCGCCCGGGTGGCTCAGTTAAGCGACTTTTGATTTCGGCTCAGGTCATGATCTCGGGGTCGTGAGAGCAAGCCCTGCATTGGGCATGGGACTCCACCGTATGGGGTCTGCTTGAGATTCTCTCCCTCTCTGCCCCTCCCCCTGCTCGCACTCTCTCTCTCTCTCTCTCTCAATAAATAAATAAATAAAATCTTTAGAAAAAAAAAAGGCAGCAGGTTTTGAGAGGACTGACTCCCAATTTTGAAAGAAGTTCAACTGTGGGTAAAATGCTATCAAACAGCACCGCTTGCTACAGAAAAATGGGAGAAATTGTTTGTGAAAGGAAGAGTCAAATCAATGCGGCAAACTTCACTGTTGTCTTAGTAGAAGAAATTGCCACAGCCACCCGAGCCTTCAGCAGCTATCACCCTGATCAGTCAGCAGCCGTCCATGTCCAGGCAAGACCCTCCACCAGCAAAAAGATGACAACTTGCTGAGAAGGTCAGGTGATGGTTAGCATTTTTTTAGCAATAAAGTTTTTTTTTAAATTAAGGTATGCGTTGTTTTTATATATATGCCATTTTATTTTTTACATACTTTATACATATGCTACATCTTAGACAGAATGTTATTGCATACTTAATAGACCGTAGTAGAGTGTAAACAGAAGTTTTCTACACACTGGGAAACCAAAAATTAATTCGACTCACTTTATTGTGATATCCGCTTCCTTGAGGTGGTCTGGAACCCAACCTGCAATCTCCCTGAGGTATGCCTGTATTTATAAAGGATATTTTAATGAAATGGGGAAGGACTTACGTTCAAATATCTTAGGAACACAAAATTATACATATATGATCTCAACTCAAAAACGCCTTCTTAGAAAAGAGCTGAAAGGAATATATACATACGTATTTAAGATCTATAAAGGGGTGCCTGGATGGCCCAGTTAGGCGTCTGGCTCTTGATTTCAGTTCAGGTCATGATCTCGGGGTCATGGGATTGAGCCCCACGTCAGGTTCTGCACCAGGTGTGGAGCCTGCTTAAGATTCTCTCCCTCTCCCTCTGCCCCTACCCACGCTCTTTCTCTAAAAATATATATATAAATCAAAATAAAATAAAATATATAAACATATCTGACATGCAGATGATCAGCAAATAGTTGTTGAAACTGGTGGACTGTGAGTGGGCTTTTTTCTTCCCATTTTTCTAGTTTCCAAATTTCTCTAAATGAAAATTATTTTCTTTTCAGACAGGAAAAACTATCAGGCCTTACCATTGTCAAATTATTTGCTCTCAGTAAATGCTTAAAAGAGAAATTTCTGAGAAACTAAAAAACCAGAAGCAAGTCGTTTTTTTTAAAAGAGGGAGAGGTTGCTAAGAAACTCTTTAAATTGGTCATCTCCTGAGGACTAGGCCTCAGCACACACTGAGAACGTTACAAAGGATGAGAACATGGGATGGATCCTGTTACATGGAAAAGCCGAGTTCCTTGGGCAGACGAGGCTCGGGGTGGGGGTGGGGAGCCCTGGGTTGTGAGGCCCCTGCCTTCCAATCCCCACCTGCTCCTCCTGGGGCTGTTTCCCGAGCCAGAAACCAGCCAGCATGGTACAATCTCTTGCTCAGCATTCTGCTCTCACGTGTGGTTCTAGCATCTGTAAATGGCTAGAATGAATTTGCGAGTGATGCCTTCTGGAGACGGATGGAGCCCTGGTCTTGGCCAGGCGCGAGCCTGGTGGCTAGCGACCCTCAGGAGGGCTTCCGCCCAGGGGTGCCTGGGGAGGTGCCCGTGTGCAGTCTGCCAGGGAGAGGCGGGGCTGGGGCAGAGCAGGCTGACAGGAGGGGAGGAAGCCAGCTTCCCGCTCCCTCACCGGGCCCTCGATTACTCACGCTCCTGCTGTCCCAGGGCTAATTGTTTCTGAAGCGCCAGCCCATCCATCGCCCCACTCAGCAGCCGCAGGCTTCTCTGTCACCAACCCAAGACCCTGCACAGCACAGGTCACATTCCACTTTTCTCCTTTACTCCGGCAGCACACTGCAGCAACTTCTATGTCCAAGGAGGTGGTCCGGAGATTATGCATGAAACATGGACCGGAGCCAAGTCACTTAGGCGCCTGGGGGGCTCAGTCCTTAAGCGTCTGCCTTTGGCTCAGGTCATGATCCCAGGGTCCTAGGATTGAGCCCCGCATCGGGCTCCCTGCTCAGTGGGGAGTCTGCTTCTCCCTCTGCCACTCCCCCCGCTTGTGCTCTCTTTCTCTCGCTCTCTCTCTCGCACGTGTGTGCAAAAATAAATAAAATCTTAAAAAGCCTGATGTCCCAAGTTTGAGAACCACTGGCCTCAGGTCTGCTTTTAAGTGCGGATTCCCACATTTACCCAGTTGTCCCGAGAGGCTGGAAGTGAGGCAGTAGGAGACGCAAGGGATGCTAGTCCTCAAACTGGTATGACAGGAATGTGCCCCAGACCTGGGGCCAAGTGCCCACTTCAGAAGGGGCAGACAGGACAAGGGCCTGGGGCAGCAGATGCATCCCTGGTGGGCCTCTCCTCTCACCCAGCTTCCATAGTCCGTTTCTGCATTCACAAACACACATCAGCCAAGCCCAGTCACTCCCCTTAGGATCTGCTGCACCTCTAGCCACAGTGCTCCTGGATCCACCCTCCGCCACCGCCCCCATGGCTCTCCCTCTCCAAACAGAGATCCCACCTGCCTCATTACTTAAATAATCTTTATTTCTCATGCACTAGGAAAGATGGGATTGTATGAAACACTGCATTTCACAGCAAAGGCCTCAGTCCAAAACACAACACAGGGGACCAGGTGGATTCAGGTCTGGCCAAAACTCTGGGGACCATCGTGGGGCTACCACCCCCAGGGCTGGTGACAGATTCAGGACCCTCCAGCTGTAGTGGCCCCAGACACAACATAGGGCAGCTACCCCCTCCCACAGAGGCACAGGAAGCTGACACCAGAAGAGCATGTGGACCAGAGAAAGGACGGAGGAGGCTGCTAGGCAGTGACGTGGTGGAGGCGGTGGTCCAGCGCCGCCGAGGCCCGAGTCCAGGCCGCCAGGGTTGTGACTGAGCTCTCCGCCCAGCTGTGCTCACTGGAACTGTGGGAGTGCCACAGACCCCCGGCAGATACACACGGGCCCCACCTGCCTGCTCCTCAGCCTCACACACAAGACGACATCTGCCCAGATAGGACCCCAAAGGCTAGAGGGGCCAGTCCCCCTCAACCATCCCTAGCCCCTGTGGACACTTAGACGCCCACCGGACAGCCAGGCTTCAGAGGTTCCTGGGACAGGGCCATGGGCAGGGCAGCCAGCAAACCTGGGCCATCAGGTACCATCCGAGCCAAGACAAGAGCAAAGCAGATTCTGGGCACCACTTTCCTGGAGGTGGCACCGGAACAGATACAGGTTGGAGACATGCGGGACAGAACGAAGAAGAACGGACACATGCAGACGTGACAGGGCGGGAGGGGTCTGAGGATAAAACGTGGTCAAGGTGCTGAGCTGCGGGGGACACGGTGGGCCGGGCTCACTGAGGCCCCGGGCTTGTCGTGACCCCGCTCTCCTCGGGGATGGTCTCCAGCATCTCACTCTGGACAGCCTGTGTGATGAGAGCCAGCTCCTGGCACAGAGTCTCATAGCGGTAGCCCACACGGATGTCCGGCACGTTCGTACGGCGGATATCATTGCCCTCGGGGCCCTCCTTGGTATAGTTGGGTCCCAGCCAGTGGCTCTTCACCTGCAGTGGGCAGGGGTATCAGACAGGGCCGCAGCTAGCTTTGAGGGGCCACGCCCCAGGCCTGAACCATCCCAGGGCCAGCACCCCTGGCACCTCCCCAAACGCAGAGGAGAGGAGAGGGTGGACACCAGGCTCCAGGCGGGTGGGGGTGGTACCTTGTGGGAGAAGCCGCTCATGAGCACGCTGTTGCGGGCCAGCTCACACATGTCGCAGGAGCTGAGCTTCCACACCTGCGTGGCGATGCTGTACTCCTCCATCAGTGGCTCCTGCGCAGGCCAGGTGCCCTCAGACGGGTGCACGCGGCCCTGCCACCCAGTGTCCGCCCACCTGTCCTTGCGCGCCCCCCCCTTCTCGGCAGGATGGCAGGATTTGCCCCAGGACGTGCTGCACTCCACCAGCAGGGGGCAGCACCAGCGCCGAGCCCCAGGGGCCTGGGTGTCTTGGGCGTCCCAGGACCACCAGCCGCCGGGTTCTGACCTTGGTGAAGTGGAACTGCAGGGGATCATCAGTGGACAGGGAGACCATGAGCCCGCGGGACAGGTACTCGGGGAGCGGGTTCCGGTGGTAGCTGAGGAAGAGGCTGTTGTTGCTGAGAGGAGACATGGCGATGCCAATCTGGGCCAGGTAATACAGGTACTGCAGGACGGGGGCCTGCGTGGGCAGCGGGGAGGGGCCTGTCAGGCGGCCTCAAGGCTGGGGAGGAGCCCTGGCTCTGGGGGGGTGCAGGCCACAGTGGAGAGGGCGGGGAGCCCAGCCTCGGCCTCACGTACAGAGGGTCATTTACAGCCAAGATCCAAGCGAGGGTCGCAGTGTGGGGGCTGGGCTGTGCAGGGGTCCAAACTGGGGGTTTGGTGAGGAGGGAGATCAGTTACTGAAGAGGCTCGAAGGGTTGAAAGGGAGGTGAGCGATCAGGAGGGGAGGCTGGGGGTGCAGGCCCTGACCTTGCGCAGAAGCAGCCCGTGAGAAATGTTCTCGGCCAGCATGAAGGCCGACACCAGGTGGTGGATGGGCCCCGCTTCCCCACAGTGTGGCCTCAGCACAAACGTGTGGAAGCCCCTCTGCCTGGGGGCAGAAAGATAGCGTCAGCTCCCCAGCCCGGGCTCCCGAGCCCCCCGCCCGGTGGCCACCTGGACCTGGGACAAAGCGCCAGGGGCAGATTCTTGGCTGTGAGGGGTGAGCCCGGAAAGAACTCCCTGGGTCTGGGAGTGGGAGCAAGGGGTGGGTCGGGGCTCCGGCGGCCCCAGGACAGGGCAGCAGAGTCAGCACACGGGAGGAACAGGCACCTGCGCAGGTGGTTCAGCATGGCCATGTTGACAAAGGTGTAGTACAGGTAGTAGGCATAGGGTGGGTTGTCCTCCTCCACCCAAGCCTTGGGGAGGGGGCTCTCCAGGTTGAAGACGTGATTCTCAGGCTTAGACTCATCATCCACGCTGTCGAAGCCATCCACCTGGCCCGGGATGCTGGGGTCAGGCCCAGAGCTGCAGCGGCCCCTGAGGCAGGCCGCCCTCCCCCCCCCTGCCCCGTGCAGCCCCCTTACGTGCTCCAAGAAAAGGTGCAGCTCCGGGTGGCTGGCAGGGTGCACGGTGGCCTCAAACAGTGGCAGGAAGATGTTCTCCAGCATCTCCTGGAAGTTGGCTAGCTGGCCCTTGGTACGGTACACGTCGCTGCACGCAAGACGCGCGCACAGGACAGCGTTCACCAAGCGTCGGAGCCTGGCCCACACGCGCCGAAGCGCTTCTGCACGACCCTGGGTGGGCCGGGCTGGGCAGACCACAAGCGGAACCAGGGGGTACCCCTCCCACTCAGAGGGCTCGGCTGGGGTGGGGGGACCCGCCACCCCGGGCAGGCAGGAGGCAGGTGCTGTCCCCTTGAACCCTGCCCCGCACGTTCCCTCCCGCTCTGAGGGACACTCACAAGAGGCGGGGCACTTGCACGAGCCAGCGCACGTTGGGAGAGTGTACTCGGTGCTTCACGGCCCAGCACGCCAGCTTGTCCCACTCGTCCCTCGAGCGCCCATAGATGGAGAGCCGCAGCTCCGCGTTCTGGTATTTGCTCTCCTCCAGGTCGGACATCACTTCCTGAAAGACATGCAGGGGCGGGGGGGCGGGCAACCATCACACCCACCCACCCGGCTCCCGTGCGGTCAGGGAGAGGGCTGCTCAAGGCTCTCGCTACCCCTGCACATGGGCCTGGGCGGTCCCTCCTCCTCACCTTGATAATGTGGGCAAAGTACTTTCCAGAAACCCTGTTGTCGGTCTTGATGAAGATCTCTCGGAGGACAGACTCCCCAATGGGGTTGTACTTGGCATTGAACTTGTCAAAGCGATGGAAGGTGTTCCTGTCCTGGGGAAGATGGGCAGGCCCAGGTCACCCCTGCCCCTGGGCCACACACTGACCCAGCCCCTCAGCCCCTGTGCCAGCGGGACAGACCGCGTGCATGTCCAGCGTGTCCACACTCAGGTCGTAAGCAGTGAGATTCATGCTCTCAAAGACCTCCCGCAGCGTCTGCTCACGGCCCTGCTCCACGTGCACGATCTCCTCCAGGTGCCGCTTCATCGCGCGTTTGATGAAGCGCAGCAGGTGCTTCTGGTTCATGCAGGACGAGGCATGGATGTGTGTGTCCACCTGGGGTGCAACGGGGGGGCCACTGGGTTCCCTGGAGGCCAGTCCGCAAGGGAGGCCAGGCAGGGGCGCAGGGCCGGACACGTGGGGAGGGCCCACCTTCCGGATGTTGTAGAAATCTCGGTGTGGCACCTTCTTCTGGGCGGCCAGCTCCTTCATCTCATTGAGCAACACGTGCATCTGGAACTTGGAGCTCAGGTACTGTAGGCGGCGGTAGCAGAAGGACTTTCTGGACAGGGAGAGAACAAGGCAGGGGCAATGAGCCACAAGCAGAGGGGGGAGGGGACAGGACTGAGGCTGCGGGGGGTGGCGGGGAGACAGATGGAGGGAAAGGCTAGTTCTCGGTGACTGTGAAGGGGTGAGAGGTGGCGGCAGGTGTTTGCGGCAGGGCTGCAGCTGGGCAGTCCGGGCTGGAAGGGAGCCGAGTGTCTGGGCCAGGCAGGGACTCACATGGGGCCGTTGATTATCAGGGCCATCAGCACATTGACATCCGCCACAAATTCCTGCAGGTCAGGGTACGGCAGCTCCACCTCTGGGCAACTGGCAGGTAAGAGGAGCTCAGGTGAGGGGAGCAAGTCGTGCCCCGTGGGCCCTCCCAAGCTGGAGCAGCCCCCACACAGCTCTCCCCCGCCGCATTCCCCACACCCGCTTACTGCTCATCGGGTTCCCTGCGGGTGTAGACATGCACCACGCCCTGCACCATGCGCAGACCCAAGCCCAGGTCCCCAGGCATGGTGCTTGGCTCACAGTACTCATAGGGGTGCTGCTCCAGCGCAGGGGGGTGCACCGGGGCATCTGCAGGGTGGGGAGGGTGGAGTCAGGGCCAGGGCTCTTCCAGGCCACCCGCTGCCCAGCCCAGAGGCCCCACAGAGAGGGAGAGCTCCTGCCTCTGCCTCCACCCACCATGGACCAAGGGGCTGGCATGAGCCTGGGTGGGGGAAAGCAGGCAGGGTGGAGGTTCTCGGGCACCAAAGCTCAGGGAGTCGGGGACACCAGGGCACTTGGAGCAGGGCAGGGATGGGGGGTCCCACCAGCGGACACGGGGGTGTCAGGGCCCTGCTCGTAGGTCCGTGTCTCCAGAGGCTTCTCAGCCAGCTGCTGCAGGTACCGGCGGGTGGTGGGGCAGAAACTCTGCAGCGACAGGGCCATGTACTTTTCCCGGATGAAGAGTGCCCGCACCACGCTCTTGGCTGCGTCCAGCAGGTCTGTGAATGGCACCTGGAGCCAAGACATGGGGTCACTCTCCTTGCTCTCAGGCCCAGACCAGGCTCACCCTCACCCCTTCCCCGAAGCCTTGACCCTGGAAACAGCGCATCAACTAGCTCCCAGCCACAGAACCTTTGCCCCTCCAGCTTTTGAAAAGAGAAATGCCCTCTCTAAGCCGCACCCAGCTCCCAGGCTGGGGGAGCCCACGGGGACTCCTGGAGTCAAGAGGGGTAGAGACCCAAGGCCCTGCCAACACTGACCCCACACTTCTCCTCGCCGGAGATGGTGACCCGCTGAAATTCCCGCTCTAGCACCACGTCTCGCTCCCGCAGGCCCCGGTCGCCTTGCCCCTCGCCCTGCTCCTTGTAGAGCCTACGAGCGGAGAGCACAAGGGAGGGGGCTGGAGCCAGCAGCGGGACAGGCCCCACAGCCCCACAGCCCTCCGCGCCCCTCTGCCCTCCTCACTGGAGGTCCGAGGCACTGTCTGTCTTCAGGAAATCTTGCTTGGCCCGAAGCAGGATGTCCGGCTCCAGCCTAGAAGGGAGAGGGGCAAGAGGTCAGGCCGATGACAAGGGAGGGATGGCCCCGGTGGTCAGGTCCCTGCCCCGTGCTGCCTGCTGTGCCCGTGTTGTTCCTCGTGGCCCCGTGGGGCCGTGGAATCCTGCACTGTGGCTGTTGTCCGACCCCCACGTTACAGATGAGAAAGCCCACCCAGAAGCTGAGTGACACGTTCTAGGCCACACGGGTGGGTACAAGACAGAGCCAGAACCCAAGAGCCTGACTCCAAAGCCTGCGCTCCATAACACTGGTCTACGGTCCCTCGCCAGCCGGTCTGAGGGAGCACAGGATGGGAGAGGGACAGAGACAGGGCTCTGAGAGTATCCCAGTAGAGACAGACGGACGCTGGGCAGGCCACCCCCGTGCCCCCTAGCCCCGACCCCGCAGCAGCCTAGCCGTGCCCCCTCCACCCATGGCTGCCTGCTGGACTCTGAGCCTGGGGCCCTACTTGACATCCTGGCTGATCTGCCTCTCCAGACGCTGCCTCCGCTCCTCCAGCTGCTCAATGGGGCTCTCCTCAGGGAACTCGTACGGGGCGCTGCGGAGCTCGCTCTCAGCCAGGGAGCGGCTGAACAGCTCCTGGTGGGAGGGAAGGCAGCGTCAGTGTGCCAGGCCCTCCCTTGCGGAGTCTCAGGATGGGGAGCTGCAGGTACCTGGGAGAGGCTAGGGATCGGGGCACAGCCAAGCGTGGAGTAAGGGGACGGCTGAGATGGAGGGGTGTGGGGAGCAGAGACAGGGCACGGGGACGGCAGTGGAGGGACACAGGGTGCGGTGCCAGGCGATACCTCCGCGATCTCCTTGCATTTGCCATCCATGGACGTGCGTAGGTCGAGTGGGAAGTGCTTGAGGCAGGGGGCAGGGCCTGGCAGGGATCGGGCAGACTGCAGCGGAGGGGCCCCCAGCCCACCCCGAGCCTCTGTGGAGACAGCGATGCCAGGGTCAAAGGGTGGAGGGCAGGGCCTGTGTGCACTAGAAGCCCTGGGCCCCTGCACGCCCCAGGCCTGTCCCAGAGAGAGGCCAGGGGCCTGGAAAGTGGGCAGTCCCTCCTCAGAGGCTGAGGATCGGGCCTGCATGTGGCTCCCAAAGGACCTCACCCTCACAGTCTAGCGCGGGGCCCCTCAGCCATTCCAGGCTCAGGAGTGGGGGGGCTCCTGAGGCTGCCTCTAGAGCGACCCGCTGCCTCAGGGAGCAGGAGACCTCCTACAGGCAGGCACACATGTACACACATACACACACACGTGTACACACACACACACCTCCCGGGTGCTCATTAAGGTGCATGTGTACACACACACGTACACACGTACACACACACACACACACACACACACACCCTCTCCCGGGTGCTCATTAAGGACCTGGTGGCCGGGCCCACAGCTTCCAGGGCAGGCAGGCCAGCCCGGATCAGACCTGCTTGTGGACCCAGCAAGCCTCCTCTCGGAACCCAGGGCCTGCGCCCGACATCCCAGACCTATAGAGCACAAGCAAGTCGCATCTGCCACTCAGCTCTGACCTGGGGACCAGACCCCAAGGGAAGAGGAGGAGGGGAAGTGGAGGGCCTAGTTGGCAGCAGGAACCCTACCTCCTCCCCAGTGGTGTGCCCTCTCCCCCCCGGACCCCAGGGCGGCCAAGATGTGGCCCGGCCCCCAGCTGCCCCTCCCACTGCTGGCTGCCCCTCCAAAGGGGACTGCCACAAACAGTCTGCGCCACTCAGAGGCCCCAGGATCTGGGCCGGAGGCCCCAGGGAGGGCCTGGGGAAGGGATTATCAGAAGCCAGGGCCTCTCCACATGGAGGGCAGAACTCCTCAGCCGCACCACCGGAAGGCTGGCACTAAAGGCCTCGAAGCTGCTAGTCTAGAGGGGCTGCCTGAGCTCCCAGCCAAGTCAGACCCTCCCTGGGCTACCAGCCCCACCCTCCCCACCAGGAAGCTCTCCACACCAAACTGGGCTCTCCCAGCCTGCTCTGAAGGGTGCTCCCTTCCGGCACGCTCCTTTCCCCTCGGCGCCGGGTCTTAGGGATGGATTGGAGGCTCTGCCCAGGTAGCATGCCTTAAAGTCTGTGGGCTCACTTCACGATCCCCCAGAGTTGGGTCCCAAGGCTGGACAAAGGGAAGAGGAGGTGCCTGCCCTAGATCCAGGACCCAGCCCCCACTCTCCCTGGTGCAGGCCTGGATCCTACCTAGAGTTCAGGCAGCTCCAGCCAGCAGCCCTGTGCCCCTCGCCGGCTGGTTTGCTGAGTGGGGCTGTAGCCAGTCCCCCAGGACAGCTCAGGGGCCGGCACGGGCTGTACCAAGTGCAGCTGCATGCAGGGGAGACCCTAGGATGACAGCAAGCAGGGGGCTAGGGAGGCCCAGGGGAACCAGAAATCAAGGGAAGGAGCATCAGAGTTGGGAAATCAGAGGAACCTCAGAAGGGAACAGCTTTAACCTCTACCGTACCAGGGCCCAGCCTAAAGTGGAGCCCCCAAGGGGGTGGAGCAGGGTAGGCTGACCCAGGCAGGGCAGTCTGGCTGGGAGGGGCTGGGCCTCCTTAAAACGCACTACCCTGGGGAATGGTGCGTGGGTAGGGCCAGGGTGGCCAAAGGGGTGGGGGGAGAAGAGGGGACGAGCAGCCCTCCCCTCCCCTCCGTACACAACAGCCCCAGGCCGGCTTCCCCTGCCCGGTGGCCTTGTTTTGCTCACCACTGTCCCCTGGGTCCCTGGGGACAGACAAAGCCTCTTCCAGGGACAGAAGTTGGCTGGCAGTGAGGGAAGTGACTCAGTCCCGGTAGGGACCAGGTACTGAGCTTCTCTACTGCCCATGGGGCCTGATTCATGGCTCCCCAGACCTCCAGCCTCCTCTCGAAGCCTATCGTCGGGAACAAACCGTCCAGGAGGAGAAGTGTGGGAGATAAGGGACTAGAATTTGGAGGACTTGAGTCTGACTCTATTCCCACTTACTGGCATGTCTCTCCTCCCAGAGGCTTCAAGTCCTGTCTATAACGGGGTGATAAGCGGGTCCTGCCCTGTCTACCCACCAACTGCTGTACGGCTCATAGAGATAGAGCTCTGCAGCTGTGGTGTTAAACACCATTCCCTGTGATTATGAACTCCCGGGACGCTCCAAGCACTTACCATGCACAGTCCAACCTTCTAGGGAGGGTGGGAGGTTCTCAGGCCCAGTGCAGGCCGGCACAACCAAGCAGTGAAGGGCAGCAAAGAGAACGGAATTGGTCAGGGGTAGAGATGGGGGGTGACACTATCTCATACTTGCAAGAGGGCAGAGCAGGAAGAGGAAAGAAAAATGGGCACCTGCTCCACACCCAGGGTATAAGACGGAGCCTGCGGTCCTTACGTGCCCAAGAGACCTGATCTTACACAACTCCTGCCTTCCAGACCCTGGCAGGGGAGGCCGCCCACAGACCTCCAGGGCTGGTCTCTATCAGGTCAGGAGGAGCTGAATTGAAGGTCCTAATCTCAACCTCCCATCTTAGCAGGGTGGCCCAGGACCTCCACAGAAGCACTGCGGTGACCAGGACAGGCTCCAGCAGCCAGAGCCATTCCTCCAGGCCTGCAGGCCCCTGCCCGGGGTTCCAGGGCTTCACTAGAGGTGACAGGCAGTAGCCTCCACACTCCCTGAGGCCAGGCCTAGAAGACCCAGCTTCCTGCCTGCTGGTCCCTTCCCCAGAATCTGTGCACTGCACCACACACACGAGTAGTCCACCAAAAGCCAGAGGGGCTGCTCCCACCAACCAAGATCTTGCCACCTCATCTACCCTCTGACCAGGCGCCCCCTCACTCACTGCCAGGACTGCCTCAGTCGAGAGGCAGAGATGTGCCCGAGGCTTCGACCCCTAAGTCTCAGATGCTCCCACCGAGTCACCACACAAAGATGTACATATCTAGCCCCAGGGGACACACTCTCTGGAGGGCCCAGACCTGGGCACAGAAAACACAGACCCTCAGGCCAGCACTGACCTCTGGGCAGTATTTTCAATGGCATAAGAAAATACAGGAGACGGATGGTCAGGCTATAGGTACAGAGAGCTGCTGAGGGAAGGGGGAGAAGACACTGGCTTGACCTGGTCACCAAAATGGGGGGCGGGGGCCCTTCCTTAGCCACAAGGCCTGGGGCAGCAGACGGCAGGTAGATATCCCTCAGCAAGCAGACTCAGGCAGCCTAGCCCTCAGGGAGATAGACACAGCCACACCATGCTGCCTGCTCCAAATGGTGCAGAGATGCCTACCAGAGTGGGAGGCAAACCAAAGGGTGCAGGCGCACACAAGTAGGCAGCGGCCCCAGCCCGAGCCCCAAAAACAGGCCTGGCCCAAGGACACCCCATACTTCCGAGGAAGCCCACAAGAAAAACCAGGAACGGGCAAACAGCAAATGATGGCTACGGTTGAGCCCCCAGCCCCTGGGATGCCCAGTGGCAATGAGTGTGCCCTAATATCAGACCCCCCTCGCCCCCCAGGAAGGGGATTCGGGATCTGGGGTCCTAGAAATAAGAACTAAGCACAGGAGGACGCCTGAGCCTGCCCAGTAAAGACACAGCCGCCAGCAGTGTGGCCAGCCCACAAACCAGCCAGTCCCACACATCTCCCTCTCCATTCACACACACGCTCCACATGCACACGGTCTTAGCACATCCGCACGCTGACACGTGTGCAAACACACCTCTTGCTGCACCCACACCTGCGCCCACTCCTCGTTACAGAGGGCAGCACCCCCAACACAGAACTTGTCACCTTCCACCCCACCTCCCTCCCCACCCCACCTCCCAAGCCAGCTGTCCCTGGGACTGAGGACAAGGAGGGGCATCACCCCAGAGGGGGTGCAGTGGCCTGGGCCAGTGGTGGTGGGGCAGAGGCAGCGCCTGAGGCTAGGAAGCACACACTCACCTGGTACTGCAGAGGAGGCCTGCAAGCTGACCCGCTTCTTAAAGGGATATTTGGCCTTGGGGCTGCTGGGGCCAGATGGGTTGGATGCCATGGCTCGAGCGGCGGAGACGGCGGGGGGAGTCTGAGCCGCACCAGCTGGGCCTCGCTCTGCCACATCCAACCCCTTCCTCCGCCCCGCCCCCAGCGGGAGTGACTGATGCAGGAAGCAGAAGCCCCGCAGGCGGAAGAGGCCCTGGCCACGATTTCTGATGTTGTCTAGGCAACCTCGGGCAGGGGGGCCTCCATCCCCGCCTCTTATCCCCTCCCTTCCCTCCTCAGACCTTGGAGTGACGCGACTGCTGCTAGCTGGGACTTGGGGGCGGGGGGCGGGGGGTGGGGGAGTGGAGGGGGAGGTGAGCAGACAAGATGGGGAAGGGCCAGCCCCCAGCACTCCACTGACCCCTTCAGGAGCCCTTGCCCCTTGCCAAGGCTCTGGGGCACAGGAGTCAAAGTCCGGGCTAGCTGGTCCATCCAGCATGGGGGGAAAAAGATAATAATAAACAGGAATCCAGTGCGAGGTCCCCCAAGCTCAGAACACATTGTCTCAGAGCAGGCGTACTCCGTGAAAACCCAGCCCCTCTGGGGCACAGTCCCCTTTTCTCTATCAGGCTCCCAGCCCCAGGGTTAGTCCAGCTCTGGGAGGATGGGGGTAGAACTGAGAATCCCGGCCCAGTAGGGAGGAGCCTGTCTTGGGAAAATTCCACTGGCCGGCAGAAGCTACCTTCTGGGAAGGCAGGAGGCAGGGGCTTCTCTGGGGGGCTAGGAAAGAGCCCCCAGCAACTTCTGACTTTTCCGTCTTTTCGCACTCAGGCTCTGCTCTCCAAGGCCCGCCCCAGGAGGAGACGGCCACCTTCCCTAGGTCTGCAGGCTGTGCTGAGACCCCCACCCTTTTGTCACCCTGCCCACGCACTTCTCTGTCCCAGAGACCCTCCCCCCAACAGACGCGCACATACACTCACCTGAGGCCATGCTGCCCGAGCCCGCAGGGGTATGAGGGAGGCTGCCCGCCAGGGTCTGCCCAGCCGGGAAGCCGGGGTCGCAAAGGAGGGGAGGAGGGCCGGGACCCCGACCCTGGCCCAGTCGCTCCGAGGACCCCTGCCCTGGCACTGCGATGGAAGAAGTAAGGCAGTCTTTCAAAATTGCCCGGAGGCGGGAGGCGGACCCCGGCAGACCTCAGCTGCTGCACTGGCCTCGAAGACCCCGGAGTCCCGACCCCCAGCTCTCTGCTCAAGAGGCGAGCAGGCCACGTGCTTCCCAGGGAGCAGGACCCGGAACTCGTCTGAGCTTCTCTCTACACTCTCTGGGTGTTCGTGATCGGACTACCGTAGCTGGACTGTGGGGGAGTCACGCAACAGGTGCGACCCCACCAAAGCCTCGCCAGCTCCACCGAGCTTCTCGGCCGCCCAAGGCCCCGCCAGACCCGAGGCCCCGCCCCCGCCGGGCAGGCCCCGCCCCCGCTGTGTTCCGCTTCCCCGCGCCACGTGGGCAGCCGCCACTCCGCAGTTGGCCGGCGGGACTTGGGCAAGTCCTGTGCGTCAGCTTCCTCATCCATGAAATGGGGTGGTGTAATCGTACTCAAGAGAGTTACTGTGAGCATTAAATGTTAAGCACCTTTTCACGGTGCCTGGCACTAAGTCGGTGGCCAATAAAAGGTAAACTAGTAGTGTCTCAAGATTAATTCACTTTTAGAAGTCCTACCCTGGCATTCTCACTGTGGGTCGTCCGTTTTCTTCTGGCAGGTGTAGATAAACAGGGTGTGCCCTGCAATTCTGGCTCCCCTTCCCGCATTTACTTCTATATTTATTGGTTAAAACCTTAGGCCCTATAGCCAGAATGCGTGGGTTCAATTCCATACTCCTCCATCTACTTAGCGATTGACGTTGTTGGGAAAGTTACTGGACTCTGTACTCTATTTCGTTTGGAGAATGACTGTAAGAGACCCTGCTTTGTATGGTGGTTAAGATAATTGAGTTAATGTAAGTCAAGTGGAGACTAATGTAAAACATTGCCTGGCATGTAGTTACTACTCAGTTAATGTCTGTCTTATTCTATGTCCTTGGCCTTGGTTCCCTGTTGACAACCTCACAGGGTAATGATTCTCCTCATAGCCTATAAAGAAGTGGAGTTGGGCTCTTTGGGGGGACTGCAGACACCCCACACAACCAGCACCCCCACTGCCAAGTGACAGAGAATCCTACCTAAAGGGAACTTGGGGGGTGGGGTGCCTAAGAACTGAACATACTTAAGTGTATTAGCAGCAATTAATCTTTTTCCTATTTCTCCACCTTGTGGGAGCCCTTCGTCCCCCACACCCAGTTGTACTAATGCTGTTTGTCCAGCTCCTCCTAGTTCTCACCACCCCCACAGCCAGATTCTTTCCCAAACTCTGCCTCCCCCACCTCTCCCCAAGCTGGATTCTGGACCCTGAACCCTATTATCCCTGTGTATCTGGTGTCACCTCTATCGATCTCTTCCTGCTGCTCCTCACTGTGGGCAAACTCAAAAAAACATGGCCTCCATAGACATGGTAAAACAAGGGAAATGCCATGTTTACCCAACAAATTAGCAAAGATTAAGGGGAAAAAAAATCCTAATGCAGGCAAGGGGGTAATGAGATGGGACACACACATATACTACTGGTGGACACCAAGAGCAACATAATCTGTCTGAAGGCCATTTGGTAATACATAATCAAGAGGCGTTGAAAAGTTCTTATTACTTGACCCTGTAATTCTGCTTTCGGGAAATTGTTCTGCTGAAAAGAGCTACCAGAAAAATATGCACGAATTTGTTCACCACTGCAATGTTTATCACACAGAAAGGCTGGAAACATTAAGGTCCAACAATAGGGGGATGTTTAAATTTTGTCAGATGCATGCAATGAAATACAACCATTAAAAATTGTTCTTGGAGAACTTCTTAATGAGGTGGAAATGTTTACAATGTAAAGTCTGGTTTAAAAAAAAATGAATGTAAAGTCTGTACATACAGTACGGCCCTAAATATGTGACATATACGCATAGAAAACAAACACACCAAAAAGGTCACAAATGGTTATCCGTGGGCAGTAGAATTGGGAATTATATTTCCTTCTTTATACTCATCTGCATTTAAAAAATTGTCTACAATGCATAGCCATTACTTTTATAATCAAGGGAATAGAAAACAACAAATCTGTAATGGCCTCCACACCCCACCCCCAACAGACTCTCCTGGATCTTAACCCCAGACTAAATTCCTCTTATCTTTAGGAATTTTGAAGCCGTTGGGTTCTCAACAATGAGTAACAAAATAAATCTTGAAATTAAAAATCAAGCAGCAGGTAACCATGTAGAATGTCATCTATATTGACAAAATGCAAATTTTGACATAGTTTTAAGGGGTGGTATCTTGCATTGGGCTAGGTCTCATTAGGACTTCCCCCTTGATTCAGACCTACTTACCTATTACCTACCTAATTAGCCCATAGGTGGTAATCCCTGCCCTCCACCTTCCCCAGGCAAACCGGTTCACTAGTCCCTTCATGCTCCTCCCTAGTCCCATCGGCAACACACCCTTCACCTGGTAACCCTCCCCTATTTCCAGACCATTTGGTACGCCATCCCTGCTAGGAAGTGCGTACTGATTACAGCTAAGCATAGATCTCCCCACCTACACAACACCAGCAAAAATCTCAGCGGGGTTCACGGTCTACGTAGAACAGAGTTTGGGAAATGAAGGAGTGAGTCATCCCCCTTGGCCTACAGCTTCTTAATGTTGTCTTTGAGCCTCTGGGATCTTCTCTAACTCTAAACACAGCTTCCTCCCCTCCTACCCTATTCACCAGATGGCTCCTTAAATGGCCCTCCCAGAACCCTAGGCCCCCACTCAAGTGTGCTCCTTAATTCTTTGAAGAACGCTTCTCTTGGCGTCTGGCCTATAGCCCACTGTGACGTCAGCCTCCCCCCTAAGGCCAGACCACTCTGCCGACACTGGACTTGGGAGGGAACGCTGGCAGCCTCACACAGATCCTTGGCCAGAACAGTTTCCCAAAGCATCACCTATGCTTAGATCCTTCTAGAACTAAGCTGCTCAGCTCTTATTTCTCAGCTTGTCCAGCCAGCCCTGTCATCCCTGACCCCAGTGCCCCAACACTGTTTATAGCACCATGCAGCTGTACCCAGCTGTACTTAGGTCTTCAAATGGTTTTAGCCACGCCCTGCCCTGTCACTCAAGGCCCTCACTTTGCCGTCCTCAACTGGCTGGACATAGCCCATTTCCCAGTCTTCCCTGAATACAGTTTGCACCTCAGGCCTCCACACCTTCTCTCATGCTTTCCTCTCCCCAAAATCACTTACTCCCCTTTCTACTATTGTTCTGCTTCTCTGATCAAAGTCTGTTCATTTAGTCCCTCCCTCCTTTCTTCTACAGAATTTTTCAGTTAAATGTGCTTAGAATTGTTTTTCCTACCAGGGACGGAGGTTAGGTTTTAAACAGCCCTGAATTCTCCAGCACAGTGTTCCTTTAATTAAACTATTTCTCTGTAAATTTACCCCTCCTCTTCCTTTGGACTGGAAGGTCCTGAAGGCAATTCCTCATTATGTGCCCCCAACTCCAGCCGGGACAAGGCTTTACCCACAGTCCCTGCCACTGAGGGTAAGACAGATCCTGAGATCTCCCCTTAGCTCAGGAAACAGGACCAAACTTGTTGGGAAATGGTGAGTCTTTTTTCACTCAAAATGATTTGGTTATCAGGCTGTGAACTAGGACTCCTGAGCTCTGCTGATTCTGATACTAGTTTATTAAGGTAAGGATCATCTTTCTGTGCTTCTAAATGGGAATTGCACCTACATGCTTTACCTGCTCCACCAGGACACTGAATTCAAATGTGGTAATAAAGTAGAACAGCCACAGGAAAGGCACAGGAGCTGAGGACGGGAGGCAGAAGGTCATTGGCGCCAGAATGGGTCAGCATAATTAGAGGCCAGGCGAGGGTCAGGAGCTTCCTTACTCAGCTTAGTAGTGGGAATGGGAACCCAGCAAACTAGGAAACAAGTAGAAGCAGCACAGAAGTTTGCAGAGGTGGTAGCTGAAAAAGGAACAGCTCGAATATTTTCCCCATGCGTGAAACAAGTTCGTGGTTCCTTTCACAATGCAAGTGCTACCGTTAGCAAGCTCATGCATTTGCCTTTTTTGTCCAAGTTTTCTTTCACTGGCTGCTTATGCGGGGGTAGTAGAAAGATCCCCTGATTTATCTGTTTATTAAGCTTACATGACCTTAAACAAGTTACTTAACCCTCAAGCCTCAGTTATCTGGTCTGTAAACTGGGGACAGAGCACTTACCTTGAAGTTAGTGTGAGAATGAACTGACAGGAGCCCCATAACTTGTCTAGCACAGTTCCTGGCAGTCCCCTGCTCTGAACAGAGAAGGTTTCGGTACAGCTCTGGCCGGGGTGTAGGTTACCAATATTGTGAGTAGGCTGCAGCGCTAGGGAGGTATAATTACTGAAACTTTATAGCCAAGATTCCAAGACAGTCACAATTTCAAAGACACTCTCCTGTTTTCTCTTAAGAAGTATTTGCCAAGTTTTGATTGGGAGAACATGATCACTATGGAAGGCACCTTGGCGGCTACCTATTTCTCCATCAGCCCTGAGAGTCTGGGCTCCAGGCCCAAAGCTTCTCATCCAGACACTCAGATATGCAGCTGAAAGGCGGTGGAAGGAGGAAGATGCTCAGCAGTGGCTCAGGGCACCTAGTAGGTAGGAGACCCAGGTGCTACCTCCCACCTTCTCCGGCCCAGTGGACTGCAGCACTTTTCCACACTAAAAGGAAAGAGCACGTTAAACCCTTCGAACTCAAGTTAAATCCTCAGGGCCTTGGCTGCATATTAAAATCACCTGGGGAAATTTGGAAATCTTCATGCTTGGACTGTATTCCAGACCAATTAGATCAGGTTTTTTCAAACTTGCCACATGATGATAATCACCTATATTAGCTTAAAATAGTTTCTCAGGCTCTGGAATTAGCACCATTACCGGAACGTAATGATTCTAAAACACACCCCTTTAAAAACATACAAGATATAAAAAACAAAAAACAAAAAAAACATACAGGATATGTTAACATCTTTGAAATCTGAGTGATCTTCCAATCGGTGGTATCTAAGATTTTTTTTTTTAAAGATTTTATTTATTTATTTGACAGAGACAGTGAGAGAGGGAACACAAGCAGGGGGAGTGGGAGAGGGAGAAGCAGGCTTCCTGCGGAGCAGGGAGCCCAATGCGGGGCTGGATCCCAGGACCCTGGGATCATGACCTGAGCTGAAGGCAGACGCTTAACGACTGAGCCACCCAGGCGCCCTGGTGATATCTTAAGATTTGATGACACACAGAAACCAGCATCTCAGGTGATCCTCATAATTAGGCAGGTCTGAGGAAAAAACAGTTCCCTAATACTTTCTAGGGCAGCACTTCCCAAATTTTAACATCCTTAGAGTCACCTGCAATTCTGTTACAATGCAGGTTCTGGATCAGAAGGTCTAGATTAGGGCCTGAGATCCTACTTTTCTAAGAAGCTCCCAGGTGAACGGTGCTAGGCCTTGTGCCACATTCTGGGTCGCAAAATGCTGAAGTATGTTCTCCTGGGGAGGCTCCACCAGCAACTCATTTAATTAAACTGAAATAACTGGCATAAGGAAATATGACCAGTGGAGAGAGTCTTTGATAGGTCTGAGAGGCAACTACTGGACTGCACTCTAGCATTTCTCCCCAGGAAGGGGCAGCAGGGATGAAGGCCAGAGGGAGGGCCATACCAACCTTTGCAAAGCTAGAGGCTAGAGTCCAATAATTTCCCAAGGAAGCAGTTTGCTATATGAGGCAGCAGACCCCCACTCTGTAAGTACCAGCGGAAGTTCACTCACCATGTGAAGCTGGGCCTCAGGTGGCTTTAGTGGGTTGAGGGGAAGCAGCCCCCTTCTGTCTACACATACCCTTTTTCCTTCCTTCATTCAGTCACCAAACCTTTACTGAGGGTCCACTAATAAACCACAAGGTCTGAAGGATTCAAAGATGAATCACATTGGTCTCTGAGCTCCAGCGGAAGGAATTCAGCCCGGGGGAAACCCATGTGTAACGTGAAGTACAATATGAAGTGATAAGTGCTATTAACAGAAGCACACATGATGAGATGAGCCAACATAAAGGAACGATGCTGAGAGCTTCCTGGTGCAGCAGCCACTGGAGGAGCTGGAGGAAACATTTCTCATCTTTCCAGGAAGGGCACCACCCTGAACAAAAACTCCTTGCCAGGACCAGCCTGCTATGATGGAGAGGGTGCTTTGATGCCTTGAAGCCCTTAAAACCAAGACTGTACAATCTGGAGCCTCAGGATGGGCAGAGCTTCCTGCATTTATGCCTCTAATCTCTAGCACTAAGATGCAAGTGAATCCAGGGAAGGAAGAGACTTTTAGGGGATCAGCCCCTCAAAAGGATGGGGCAGCCATGATCTCATTCCAGACAGCTTCAGTACCCGCATCCTATCCTCTTGTGTCAGAATCCCGCAGATCATTTTCCTAGTTACAGAAACACAAGTCTTTGCCCTTTGTCATATTGAGCTCTTAATTGGCTTTGACCCGTCACATTGCTAGCTATAAAGGCTACAATCCCTAGACTAAGTAGATCTCCAGCTGGGTAGGGAGTCTCGGCAAAGACAGGCAGGGTATAAGAACCTAGAACTTGCTCCCTCACCGAGCCCCCTACAGACCAGCTTTTTAGGAGGACTACAACGAAACGGATACTCAATCCCAATTTACTTTTTCCTTATTTTCCATCTCACATAGGAAACTCTAGAGAAGAAGCTTAAGGGCCGGAAGAAGCAGCCAAGGAGGAGACAGCAGAAAGATGGGGAGTGGAGCCAGTGCTGAAGACAAAGAACTGGCCAAGAGGTCCAAGGAGCTAGAAAAGAAGCTGCAGGAGGATGCTGACAAGGAAGCCAAGACAGTCAAGCTGCTATTGCTGGGTGAGTGAGATGGGAAGATGAGCCAGAGAAGGTACTGCTCCTTCCTGCTTATCCTGGATGGTAGGTGGGTTCTAGCCCACCCCATGGGGAGGAGGGACGGCAGGTCATTTTTCTTCTCCCCAGCCGGTCTCAGGCTAGGGGATCAGGGCTCTAGGGCTGAGCGTAGCCACCCCAAGGAGATGCAGAATACCAAAGCTACCCTAGAATTGTTCTGCTCTTCCTTGAACCAGGATTGTGCAAGGGCCGGGACAGAGCCATCCATCTCCAGATCTAACCAAACCTAATACCTCACAGCTTGGCAAACAGGGTGAACCCCAGGCTTGCAGACAGTTACCCAATCTGCAGTCAGAGAGCTCTGAGTCAAGGACTCGGGAGAGGACAGTGGACTCAGAAGTCCTACCATATAATCAGTGCCATGTAGTCCCAGGGACAGACCCACTGGTGCTTGCCAAGTAAACCGGTTCCTTCTCCTTGCTTCCAGTACACAATTTGTACAAATTTTAGAACTAGGGAGCCCTGAGGGAGGAGGAACAGAGTCTTTATCTACGGCAGTCCTTTCCTGGCTTTCTGTTCAGTAGCTGCCTTGAGAGCCCCTGCCAGATGGGAGGTTTATCACCTTGATGAGCTTCTAAGCAGATCACAGGTCTGTGCTGAAAAAAGAAAAGCACTTCTGTTGGTCAGTCAGAGAAACTGGTCACAGCTGTAAACAGAACCAAGACAATGGAAGAGTTTGGGACACCTGGCTGAGGGGAAAAACCTCCCAACAGTACGGAGGTAAGCTAGTTGGAGTAGGCGGCGTCCATGCAGCGGCACGTTGGCTGGCTGGGTTATTTTGAAGCCCAGGCAGAGCCTGGAAACTGCAGCCCCAGGCCATGGCACCTCCTCTTCCCCAGCTGATCTGTGAGCATACGGCTGGAAGCAAGGAGACCAAGAAGCTACAGAAGGGGGAAAGAGATGGCAAGGCCACTGAGAGCTCTTTTAAGCCTAAGAGGCTTTCTTCCACATTCAGGATAAGCAGCTTAGAGGGAACAGGCGCAGCGTTAAGTGGGAGGGGGTTAATATATCAGGGCCATGCAGACTGGGGGAGAGGGTTGAAGGGGATATGGAGGGGGAGCGGAGTGCCAATGAGAGGATAGTAGGACATTTTAGCCAATAAAGGAAAAAGCAAGATGATGAAAAAACGGTATTTTAGTGAAGTTATCCAGCTCTCTGCAATCCTGCCCCTAGAACACTCTCCTGAGTAAATACAGGCAGAGGAGAAATGTGTTAAAGGAATTCCCCTGAATCTATCAGTGGTGCTCAATGAGATTTTGCCATCACTCCCTCCACCTCCCCCGGACACTGGGAAATGTCTAGAGTCATTTTTAGTTGTCACAGTGAAAGAGAAGAGTGCTATTGGCCTCTAGTGGGTAGTGCCCGGGAACGCTGCTAAACACCTTACCATGCACAGGACAGCCCCCCACAAAAAAAGAACCCTCCAGCCCAAAACGTCAGCAGTGCAGAGGATGAAAAATTCTGCTCTAAATCCCACTGAATGGCCGGCAGAAATTGAGGGCAGCAATCATCCCTATGTGTTCTCCCCTAACAAGGCTCCCAAGCAAGTCCTAGCTTGGACTTCCCACAGGCCATCTACCGGAGGGTTGGGGAAAACTGGCAGAAATCTGAAGCATAAGCATTTCTCCCTGCAGGTGCTGGAGAGTCAGGGAAGAGCACTATCGTCAAACAGATGAAGTGAGTAGGAGTAAAGCCCCAGAGGACTGAGGTAGGGTGAAGAAGTCAGCAGAGCCAACAGAGGCATGGAGGATGAAGGGCTCCTCGGGCCCAAGGAACCCAGATGTAAAGGATATAAAGAACCTGATTCCCAATGCCCCTCATCTGCATGCCCTTTTCCCCCTCACTCTCCACTTTGGGACAGCAACAGGCATAGAGACTGGGTTCTTATGACCCTTTAAATCCTTCCAGATTCCCAATCCCTTAGGTCTGGTTACTCAGGTCCAACTGAGGACTGGGTGTCTACTCCTCACAGGATCATCCATCAGGATGGCTATACACCAGAGGAATGCCTGGAGTATAAGTCCATCATCTATGGGAATGTGCTGCAGTCCATCCTGGCTATCATCCGGGCCATGTCCACACTAGGTATTGACTATGCTGAACCAAGCTGTGCGGTGAGTAGTTAACAGTATGTGGTTATGGGTGGGAGGAAAGGCTAATGGGAAGAAACAGCAGCCAACAAGCTATGAGGAAACACGAGTCAAAAGAGTTTCGTGTAACTAAATCCCACCTACTGAGCTTCCAGTCTTTTTACTTCAGTCCTGGAGAAGTATGCAATCCCTACCTTTAAAATAAATTACAAAAATCTGCTCTCAGCTTCCTCTGCCTTTTTGTCTTATTTTACCATTTAAATTGTTCTCCTTGGGCTCCTTGCCCTGGCCATGGAGCTTTTATAAGCTAAACCCCTCGTTCCAGTATTGGCCTTTTCCAAGATTTGAATCATTGAAAGAACAAAGGTGATGGTTTCCTGTCTCCCATGTTGTCTATTTCATGGTCAGTCTGGTCTTTAAACTTCCAACTTCCCTGTGGCAGACGACCCACATTTTGTGGCGGTACCCTCTTGGATGAAGGCTGGAAGATAGAAACACCACAGAGGATGCCCCCTAGAACCTGTTTTCCCCTCGGCATCCCAGGAAGTGGATAAATTGCCACCCTCTGTATCTCCGAAGCACACTCAAAATTAATCGGTGTTTTCTTAGCATCTTCACTGGACGCTGTCTCCATCTTGGGCTTTGGTAGCAATGCAAAATGCTTTCCTTTCAGCAGTATTCCCAGGAGCCTCCTGCAAAGCCATTACTCCTGTGCAGTTCTCAGCCAGGTCTCTGCCTTACAGGATACTGGGCGACAGCTCAACCACCTGGCTGACTCCACTGAGGAGGGCACCATGCCTCCCGAGCTGGTGGAGGTCATCAGGAAGTTGTGGAAGGATGGTGGGGTGCAAGCCTGCTTCGACCGAGCTGCAGAGTACCAGCTCAATGATTCGGCATCTTAGTAAGACTCTGATTGGGGAAGGGGTGGGATGAGGCGTAAGCAACCAGGATTTCCAGGAGAAATCACACCCAGCCTAAAATTTCAAGCACTGAAAGCTGGAGTCCCAAGGACTGAATTCAGCATGGATACTTGTTTCGTTCAGACTTGAGCAGTGTTCTACTATGCTTTGGATGTGATGCCCTTAGATACAGTGCCACCATAGTTGTCACCACTCTCTTATTGCTTTACACCTGCTCACTGCAGCCTAGAGACCTGAAGATCCCCCGAATTCAAAACAAACGTCCTCTGTTTAGTAGCCCTCAGACCGCTGTCCTCTTCATCAATTCATACACATAGCCTCTCCTTTCAAACCATGAACGTGAAGACACACCTGCAGTTCTGCCACATGCTCTCCCAGGAAGCACTTTATTCACGATGGCCTTTCCAGGGTGGAATTTTCTAGCGGGTAACATTAATGTCACCGAGGCTCTACTTAGGCCACTAACCAGAAGTGAATGCCTCCTTCACCCATAAATAGCATCTTATGTCGGAGTGCCAGGCATGGGACACTGAAACTTCCAGGGCAAACCAAAGGAAGTTGGTCAGGGATTAAAAAGAACCAACTTTCAAAGCTGGTTCCAAAATGATAAGGTACACATCAATCATACCTCTAATGGCATGCAATCTATCATGGATGGGCATGAACTTTGCAGTCAGACAGACCTGGATTTAATCCCTGTTCTGTCACCTAGTTCTGTAACATAGTTCTCATTTACCATCCGCGAGCACTGACTCACCAAGGCCCAGGCACTGCCGGGTACATGACGTATACCGTCTCATTTGATCTGCACAGTAAGCCTTTGAGGTACAGAGCACTTTGTATTAGTCCCATTTATGGATGAAAAAGTGAGGTTCAGAAGTTAATTAACTTACCCAAAGTCATATAGATAAATGGCAAAGGCTGGATTTGAATCCAGGTCTATTTGACTACAAAGTTGAAGGCTTTTTACAGTATACCACAATGTCTCTTGACCTTGGACCCAGTCATTTAACTCTTCTGAATTTTTCCTTCATCTGTAATATGGGATATGAAACTTGGAAGGTGTATGAGGTTAAATGAGAATTTCAATGTGCAAATGCCCGGCGGACAGTAAGTACTTGTTAATTTTCCTTCCCTTCTTCTGTCATCTCATTTCATATCTGCCTTCCTCCTGTCTTTTTAAATGTTTTATAATAACTGTCAAACATATACAAAACCAGAATAATATAGTGAATCACCTGGCTTCAACTGTTACCTCACAGCCACTCTTGTTTCATTGTACCTCCATCTCCTACTGGATTATTTTAAAGGGAGTCCCACATATTCTATCATTACATCTAAAAAAAAAAAAGGCTCTTTAAAAAAAAAAAGGAATAATCTAATTGTCACACCTAAATAATAATTCCTTAATGTCATCAAATATCCAAGCCAGTGCTCATTTAAGTTTCCTCAGTTATCTCAAATGTTTGCTCCCCAACTTGATTCAGAATATAAATAAGGTCCCATGCAATGCACCGACTCACATCTCTTAATGTCTCTGAAGTCTCTTATAGTCTACTCCTGCGTCTTGATGTAACTTTTGGCACCCGTTTAAACCACCAAATCTCACTGAAGGGTCTAGAAAACCTTGCAGTCAGGCAAACCTTAAGGAAAAGTTATCTGACTTGATTTAAATGGGACGGAACCCCTACCTCAACTGGGCATGCCTCTCAACCCATCCCACACTCCCTTTTTTAAGGGCACATGAGGGTTTGAAGGAAAGAACCCTAGGTTTAACAATATGGATTCTAGTCCTGGTTCTATCACCAATTAGTTGTAGAACTTTGGGTAAGACCCTTTACCTTTCTTGGCCTTGGCTATGGAAAGTTTAATGTCAATTCCAAGCTTTTTTTTCTAGCTACCTAAACCAATTAGACCGGATTACAGCCCCTGACTACCTCCCTAATGAGCAAGATGTGCTTCGATCCAGAGTCAAAACCACAGGCATCATTGAGACCAAGTTTTCAGTCAAAGACTTGAACTTCAGGTGAGTACACGGTTCCCTGGGGCACCACATATACACACATGGTTCCCTGAGTACACCTCAGATACCAAAAAAGGGCAAGGGCATGCTTCACTAAAGTCCCATCTGAATGACTACCCTATTTCTCCCCCTTACCCACCTCACTGCCAACTGGGCCCAAAGCGGCCACCTCTCTGGGGTAAACACCAAGTGCATGTGCTGTTTTTTTCCCTCAGGATGTTTGATGTGGGAGGGCAAAGATCGGAGAGAAAGAAGTGGATCCACTGCTTTGAGGGAGTCACCTGCATCATTTTCTGTGCGGCCCTCAGTGCCTATGACATGGTGCTAGTGGAGGATGACGAAGTGGTAAGTGGCCTTTGCACCAAGAGCTTTGATAGTTGCCCTGTGACCCTTCCTCTAAGCTTTGTGTCACCAACTCTTCAACTTGGGTGATTTCAAGACAGCCAAGCAGTCCTCTAACAGCCAAATCAACATCTCTGGAAAATAATTCTAGAAAAACCTCCTCTTTTACAGGCTCCAGGTTAGCACTTTAGAGCTCCAGATTTACTGGGAGTGAGCTTGGTCTCAGATCAGACATCCAAGAAGCACTTGGATATCACATAGCTCACAAGAGGAATTGAGTATTAAAGAGACAAGGGATCACAATTGGGTTTGTAAAGCACAGGAGTTACACTTTGGACTTTCCCAGGCTGCCTATGGAAATAAAGGATAGGAGGTGAAAATGATAGAGCAGAAAAACAATGTATGATGTGTATCTCTGTGCAACATGATAGAGGGGCTGGACTACTAACCTCACTTGGAAGCCTAAATATGTACTGTCAACAGGACTAAGGAGAGACTGGCAAATGAGGTTTCTCACATGCCACTTAAATTGGCAGGTGGAAGACTACCTGAGGGTGAGTCTCTTGAGCCTGCAGAGTTTAACAGGAGCTCTGCAGGCCCAGGGTCAGCCCAGCCAGTTACCTTTGGAGTTTGAGACAGAGGATATCACCGCATGGAAAATGCTAATGGAGGCCCACAGCTTACTGATATCAGACAAAGCTCCTACACTCCCATCCCTTGCTCCAGTTCTTCTCCCTTCTTAGTAGTTTAAGTTCACATGAGAGCTCTGTATCTTCTATGCAAATTCATTTTCAAGATCTCTTCCATCTTTAACCTTGAAGTCTATGAGGTTTTAAGGGGTTCTGCAGGAGTATTAGCAATGACAAAGGGCCACAAAAAGTAGATTTGTTTTCTTTCTTCATTAGATGAAAAGATTCAGCCCAAGTCAGCTAACAGCATACTTCAAATCCTAAAGGCCCGCTCCCTGAAAACTGGTCTGGGGAACTGGCAACATCTAGATTCTGCAGATACATAGCACCACTTCTCACTCACTCAGAGTGGCAATCAGAGGAGGAAAGAAAGCAGAAGTGCTTGTGGTGTGGCACTGAGAAATTCTCTAGCCCTCACCCTTTGACACCAAGGCAATAATCCCTATTATGTTCCCACCCAAACTGAGATCCAGGACTCTGTAACAGAAGCCTAGCAAAGTCATCCTGGAAAAAAAAATCATCCTGGAGACACAAACGGGCACATAACTCAGGCTTAGTTTCAACCGTGTATCAGCAGCACTTACGGGCATCGAAGTTCCTCGCAGTGCCCTGGCAGCCTAAGATCAGCATAACATTTATTGTACACCTATACGCCAGCCACTATCATGGACCCTACATACATGATCCCATCAAACTTCTGTAATAACCCTATGAGATAGGGAAATGGAAACTCAGAAAAGCTCAGTAATCTGCCCCAAGTCACACAGCTATGACAGAACGAAGATTAGAAGGGCAGCTGTAGCTCTTGGGCTCTATCCCACCACACCAAAATAGGAGATAAGCTGTTCCTCTTACATTCGGAGCACTAGTCTCTCCAAGGGGAACAAGAACAGGAAGTAGACAATACCCCATCAGCTCAATCTGAAATCTCTGATGGTGTTTCCTCCTACTAGAATCGTATGCATGAGTCATTGCACCTCTTCAACAGCATATGTAACCACAAGTTCTTTGCGGCTACTTCCATTGTCCTCTTTCTCAACAAGAAGGACCTCTTTGAGGACAAAATCAAGAAAGTCCATCTCAGCATTTGTTTTCCAGAGTATGACGGTAAGTGTCAAGGGCTGGAGACAAGGGTAATGATTTCTTGGTAATGACTGGTGATTGCCTCGTTTCCTATACCAAGGAGACACGAAGGAACCTGTCTTTAAGGAGTACTAAGTGTAACTCCTTTGCTTTGCTGGGTTTGATGATCCCTTATCCCTTTAATACTCAGTTACTCTTATGAGCTTTGTGATGTCCAACTGATACTTGGATGTCTAATCTGAGAAACTTGGGTATTCAGTCATAGGTTTAAATTCAGATGTCCCTGGAACAGAACAGATGTTAGATGCAGGAGAGCCACTGACTGTTCAAATGATACCTAACAGAAATCAAGGGTGGAGACACAGAGATCCCGCTCCTCAATTTCGTTGTTCAACTCAAGTGATAAACACTGGAGTACAATAAAGGAGAGGACCCTCCCTCTAAAAACAGGCCCCCAACTGCAGCTGTCCAACACACTTTGAGGATCAAATTGGTCACGTAAAAAGTAAGTGAGCAGCTAAGAAGGGTTCATTTATCCCACTTCTTCACTATTTTTTCTGGGAAACCAGGAAACAACTCTTATGAAGATGCAGGGAATTACATCAAGAGTCAATTCCTTGACCTCAACATGCGAAAAGATGTCAAAGAAATCTACAGTCACATGACCTGTGCTACAGACACGCAGAATGTCAAATTTGTATTTGATGCAGTTACAGATATTATCATCAAAGAAAATCTCAAGGAATGTGGGCTCTTTTAATTCTTACCACTCTTCAAGTACACATCCCATAACCAGGCTTGGAATCTGGCTAATTTCAAGCAGAAAAGCATAGATCAATATACCATGGCATGAAGAGTGAATCCATTCTCCTTTAGAGATGGACTTATACATGATCGCAACTGTGTCCCGTATGTTCTTTTCAAAGTGGGATAGCTAGTGCAGTTTAAAGAGCACAAGGCCAGGAGTCAGAAGACCCAGGTGCCAGTACTGGTTCTTGAACTTACTACAAGGTATAAGTATTTCATTTCTCTGAGCCTTGAGTCACTCATCTGTAAAGATAACTACTACTTCACAGGGTTATTCTAATGATCACAAACATAAACTGAAGGGAAGGCGCATAAAAGCTGTGTGGTTAGAGTCACAGAAAGAAATCCTATATAAAAGCAGCCACTTAGGAAATTCAAGACAAAATTTTTAGATGAACTATCCAAGGAAAGCAGCAAACCTTCCCTACGTTCTGCAAAATAAACAATTAAAAACAAGACCTCAATAAACCTACCACCATTTTTTACAGACTCTCTGTACCTTAGCTCAGAGATCTGAATCACTGGATTGGAGATGTAAGTTTCTAAGGTACACGTCCAAAACCGATCATCTTTATTAAACAGACTATCCCTCTGCAAGCCGCCCAACTGCCATCTCTCTGTAAGTAACTGTCTCAGGTATAAAAGACACTTTTTTTTTAAAGTAGGCTCCATGCCCAGCGTGGAGCCCAATGTGGGGCTTGAACTCACAACCCTGAGATCGAGACCTGAGTTGAGATCAAGAGTCAGACGCTTAACCGACTGAGCCTCCCAGGTGCCCACCCTCAGGTATACAAGACACTTTCTGAATAAACTTGGAAGACTTCAACACACTCCCACTTAAGAGTATTAATGATTTCATTGCTACCACTTCTCAATCACAGAATTTTTTTTTTTCTAAGTGTATTTATTTAAGCAATCTCTACACCCAACGTGGGGCTCGAACTCACAGCCCCGAGATCAAGAGCTGCATGCTCTACCAACTGAGCCAGCCAGGCGCCCCTCACTCACAGAATTTAGAGTAGGTAAGCAAAGCTAAAATTCCCATTTCAACTGCTACATGTTTCAGAACAAAAAAAGGCAGCTGATCTTGCTTTAGGCACTAAAAATCTCTGCGGCTGAATCCATGTGATGCCTGGCTGAAAACAGTATCTCCCCATACAGGACAACAAGTAAATGATTTCTTTGAACTCCTCTGAGGGGAAACGAAGCTTTCATTTATCCTGACAGGAAGTGGTGAAGTCAAGTACAGATTTAGCATTTACAACTACTAGTGAGGAAAGCTCTTGGCATCCAAGATTTAGTATATAAAAGAAAGTGTCAATTAAAATGAAAATCTGCTCCTTGCCAGAAACACATATTCACACTTAGGCTGCTACTAGCAATATTGATACTAGAGAGCCATATGAGCTTGAAATACATTGAAGAATAAATTTGCAGCTGTTAAAATTGGATTCATTTAATAGTCTGATTCCATGAAAAGAAATCAACTTGAGAGAATTACCAGAGAAATAAGGAAAAGTACTCTATTGCTGATTAAAAAACTTCACCAAAGGAAAAACCTGGGCAAGACTCCATGCATGCAGGAGCTGTTCAGGGACTACATTCTAAATGGCATATTCCAACTATCACTAACCTATTTGTTTAACTCAATATACAGGGGTTATGATTCTTTTTTTTGTATCACGGATCCCTCCAACAGTCTGATGAAACCTCTGGACCTCTTCTAAGAATATTTAAAAATGCATAAAATAAAATTCAGAGAATTACAAGGGAAACCAACATACTAGGAATACAGTTCTATCTTTGGAGCCCTGAAGCCCCAGGTTAAGAATCCTCACTTTGGCTAAGATCTTGTCTATTCAGGCCCTAAATCTAATGTATCTCACTTATTCGATCTTCAATTAGGGTAGCCCAACCTCCCCACAAATTGTACCAGATTGTTTGCTTCTTTCATTATCTTTTCCTTGATCTTTGACTCCAGGCAGGAATTGGCTATAGGCCAAACTATGACAGCCCACCCCAGGCTTCTTGGTTATAGATGTTCATATAGAACCAGCCCCTCTAGTCCTAGCATGAAAACAGAGCCAGTGGGTCTCACCTTCTGGTATTCTACTCACTCTGTTATCTTTATCTTTTGTTTTTGCTTCATTTTAAATTTACACTATAATGCTGAATCTTATGCATCATCAGAAATTCTTTTTTATAACGAGGTAGGTCAGAACCAGTTCAACCCTATTTTCATGAACTGCAATCTTAATTCTTAAAATGATAAAACTAGAAGGAATTTTAAAATAGTCCAGGCACTGGACTATTCACTAGCAATTTATAAATAAGAAACTGAGGCCCAGAGACGTGGAATGTCTTCATCAAGATCAAACTGCTAGGAAGTCGGAGAACTAGAACTCCAAAACAGGTCTTCTGAATCCCAAGCCAGTGTTCTATATATGCACCATGCTACTGAAAGCCCACCATATACTATAAAGTCAAAGTCAATTTTCTCATTTCCCTAACCTCTTCCCATTCCCAACCAAATTTTGGTTATTTTTAAATTATGCCATCCTAAATCATAGATATTTAACAGTATCCTCTCCAAACTGAATACAAATCAGCCTCAAATTTGACTGTGAATTTAGCATAAAACAAAAATATAAATAGCTTTAAGTTTGTTTGTTGAAGGTGTAATTTTCTGTTCATATCCTTAGAGGGCAGAGATCTGAATGCAATTCCCTTGCAGTGCACTGGACACTGATGACAGTAAGCCAAATGTGAATTAGGTTCCACTTCTTGAGAATCTGATGACAGTTGCTTTTCTTTTTCTACAAAAATACAGTTAGGATTAACACAAAAGGACAAATATTGTATGATTTTTCACTTATATCAAGTATCATAGTAGTCAAATTTATAAAGACAAAGTACAGTGAGTTACCAGGGCTGGGAGGAGGGGGAATGGGGAGTTAGTGTTTAATGGGTACAGAGCTGCAGTCTGGGAAGGTGAAAAAAGTTCTGGAGATGGATGGTGGTGATAGCTGTGCCACACTGTGAATGTACTTCAGACCACTGAACTATGTACTTAAAAATGAGTAAGATGGTAAAGTTTATGTTATGTATGGTTTACCACAATAAAAAAATAGTGGAAAAAATACAATGTAATTGGAAATGTGCTTTTATGTTCTGTGGGTAAAAGCAGCACAAAAACTCAGTCTTAAAAGCAATATAAAAGACACATTTACTTTAACAGTTCCTACTGTGATAAAAAGTTCACTTACATATACCCCATATAGTCCAAATCAGGGTAGCCCCATCCCCAAGGTAAGAAATAACAGCATTCAAAACCCACTCTATCATTGGAGATGTGCCGTAGACCAAAGTGTGCTGGCCATGCTGGGTGGAGAAGGTGGTGAAGGGTGAAGAGCTCTTACCTCCCACTGCCCTCTCTACCCGGCACAGCCCCCGGAGCACAGATTCCAGAAGGACTTCAGTGTTGGCCCAGGGACTGCAAGTGTGCCTCAGCCTCTGGTGTTCCTGCTAGGTAAAAGCATGAAGACATTCCTGTGAGGTCCAACAGACATAGTGCAGAGTTTCTGCCTTTTGGCCATGAAAAAGCAAGCACTAGTATGAACAGAAATAAAGAACTGGATTTAAACACAAAACACAGCAAAGACCTTTCTTTTCACCCGGCTTGACAAATTTCAGAGCCATTTATAGTTGAACTTCATCTCAGGCGTTCAAAATGAGTGTGGCAAAAGTGATGCTGAGAAGACAGCCGGCTGCAATGAATACATTTGTTGGTATTGCCTTAAAAGATTACTTGTTCTGCAGTACAGTATCATCTTGAGTATTATAAAGAGTATTTACAAAGCACTTTAAATATGTTATTTCAATTGGATCACAACCATAGTACATCATAGCTGGAAGGAATAATTTAGTCTACCTTTAGGTAACAGATGAGGATTTAAGAGAAAGATTTCATAGGTGGCTGGAAGCAGGGAAAAGACCAGAACTGGGTGTGACAAACAGCTCTCTCAATAAGATTCTGAGAGGTCTCAGGACCTTTATCCTCCATGAGCAAAAATGAAGAGTTAAAAAGAACAGTTAATTTCTTGTGATTTGTTAGGTCTGCTGGGAAACTTACATTTAAACAAGCCTCTAGGTAAAAATGTTTGGATAATGATAAGGCATATGGGGGCAGGAGTGGGGGGGGTAGTAGAGGATAGGAGAAAGATAAACCACACTTTACAGAATTTAATATTCCACCTGTCAAAGTTATCTTACATCTGGATGCTAATACATTTGAGCATCCCAGCAGCGTATTTACTAATACCGGATTATTTCTGCTACCTTGTTGATTCCCACTAGATTTCAGGGAAACATTAGCAGCAAGCATACAAAGACTTTTCTATTTGACTCCACAATCATTCCCCTTACCTACCCCTTCCCCAGCCTTGTCTCAAAAAGACTTTCCAGTCTATAATTTAGAGCTAGCTAGCTTTGCTCTTTATCCACCAACTGTAAATGAATATTCATGTTATTACATATATATAGCTAGACCTCTATCATGGGATTTTATCTTTGATGTTTCTTTCAATTTTCACTGAATAAATGCAGTAACACAAATGAAACAAATGTTTGGAAACTCCAAGTTTCTTGTTTTGTCTTAATTTTGTATAAAAACTAAATACTCTGTATCAAAAGTGTAGGAATGTTCTTTGACTAACAGTTCTCTTACTAATTTTTTTTGGTGAAAGGCACTCTAAGTCATGTACAAAAGGTGCTTCATATTTATTGGCAAATAAAAAATACCTCAATCATTTACTAGTGACTTTTAAGGTTATATGTCTACTATTTATGTTGATCTTTTTAAAAAAAGATTTATTTATTTGTTTGTTTGTTTTTTGGGAGGGGGAGGGAAAGAGGGAAGGAAGGAGGGAGAGAGAATCTCAAGCAGTCTCTGAGTGGGGCTTGATCTCTCAACCCTGAGGCCATAACCTGAGCCGAAACCAAGAGTCTGATGCTTAAGTGACTGAGCCACCCAGGGACCCCTATTTCTGTTGATCTTTAACATAAGGTCCTATTCAGTTGTCCGCAAATGTTGGCCCAGGTTAGCTTCATCAGAACCACGCAGGAGTTTATTTAAAAATACATGTTCTCAGGACCTGTCTGCAACATCTCAATTTAGCAGAGTTTAGCCAGGGAATCTCTATGTTAATCATGCACCTCAGGTATCTACTGCTATTATAACCTTCTGTATTATCTTTCATTCCTAAGAAGACTTGAGTCAAGCCAGGTATGTAAGCCTGACATAGTATCAGAAAAAAATTGTCCTGTCTTGACTTGTTCAGGAGTCCTAGCAGAAGTAACTCATACAAGTTATGAGAAAATTGGGGGGGGGGGGTTAAAAACTAAACAAAGGTAAAGGAACAAAGATCCTGACCATCCAGAAAGTTTGTTCCCCAGTGCCTCACCTCACCTAAATCTTTTACTTCCGGATGGTTGACAGCAAGACCAACTTTCAATTTCAGGCCTCAAAGCAGCCTGGTGTGCTCTTGTGCTCAGCCAGCCATAAAGCTATGTGGAGAGCTGTGGCTGATCCAGTTCAGATCTCTGACTTCTATTATGAAGCCTTAAGAACACAAAAATGACCCGGCAGTACTGGGAAACTGAAATAACTTTGTTCTTAAAGCCAGTATAAGATATGAAGGATTTCACAAGCAGTAAGAGTGAAGAAAATTAGTGTTGTTTTAGGTATGTTTAAATGAGTAGAGGACTGTGGTTTTTTGAACATCTGGAAGGGGGAAAAGATCAATCAAAGGTAGGTTTTTAATTGGAGGGAAAGACTAACTTTACCTTATATGTAACTGCCAATACAGCAACCAGTTCTGCAACAGGACGCTCCAGAAGGCTAAACAAATGTATACATACATGAAATAACTAGTCAGGCTAGGTAAGCAATATCGAAAGAAAGTCACAGCTACAAATCAGAGAACAGTGGCCAGGATATAAGAATATAAGGTGGGCAAATGAATTAGAAGAACCAGCAGTTATTTTTAAATACTCTAAATAATGTGCATGTAATAAAACACAATAGAACACGTAAGAGAATAAGAAACAAAGCAAGAAGATAGTTTTTAAAATTTGGTCCATCTATTCTTAGAATGCAGCACCTTTTAAAAAAAGAACAATCCATCACTGGAAATAATAAAATGACACACTGAACTAGAGATTTAGAATTCAAACCGTCCTAGATGAAATGTCATCCCAAGATTCACTTTGAGTAACTGTAAAACTTCTTGGAATTTTCATGCCAGGAGGTGAAATCTTTTGCAAGTCTGAATTATATGGTTGGGGAAGAATGGCCATTAAGGAGAATACTTCCACTTTACATAGAGCCTAATGAATGGCATTTTTTTTACAGCCCAAGGTTTTAATCAGGTGAAGATGTGACTGTCAACAAAATAAAGCTATTGTTGTAGTCCTTCCTACTAGGGTCTATTTACTGTTCTTTATTCATTAAAATTTAATTTTCTTATATGTGCTGGTTTCTTAGATGGTCCAAGGCCTGGCCACATGAATACTGAAATGTGGTCCATCACAAACCTCCAGCATTCTCTGCAGAAAAGATACAAGGCAACTTTTAGTTTCTTTGATTACAAATATCAATCCTTTTTCTCCAGGCTAATACACATGATGTTTAACCCCCGCACTCTGGCTCTGCTATGAGAAAAGATCTTTTATTTCAAAATACAACAGGGGTTTGCGAAGCTGATGATCAGAATCACCTTTTTAAAATTATAGATCACTAGCCCACCGGCCAAGAGTTAATTGCTGAGATGGATCCTGGTGATTTTGACTTAAGGCATACTTGAAAACCACTGACTTGAATTGTGTCCCTGTGTCCTCAAGAAATGTGCATTTAAGTAATAAGTTACATGGAATGGTAGGGTAGGGGGTGATCTTCATGTAAATATAGAACAAAGGTAAATGGTATAAAGGCAGAAAAGTGGAGAACTACTATTTTTCATTAACAGAAAAGCTAAAAAATGAACTTAACAGACAGACGTATTCAAATGAAAATACAAAATGCATTTCCAAGTATAATTAACTTACTTAGATTATTTGTTATTTTGGATTATCAACAATACCACCCCATTAGCCCTGACTATAGAAAGACTACAGTTAAAACAATATTCCACCAGTTCTCATTTCCAGATGATCCTATATCACAGAATACAATAAGGAAAAGATATATTCAAAATGAACAAGAACTATCAACTTATGTGGGCATAAGTTAATCACCAATTGAAGCTGATCATTTTCTTTTAGATCCAGTTTTCCCAACCCTAAAAAATAAAAAACTGTTTAGACAGTAACAGTTATACCATCTGCATAGTTATACTTTTCCAAAAAGAGTACGAAAAAAAATTCCAATAAAGGCACTGAACTGCTGTGGCTTGCTTTCTGAACCAGCTTTGATGACCACCAACCTTTTTGTTTTGTTTTAAACTAGTAAAAGGTTACATCAAAAGATGACACAGAATCCAATCCAAAAAGACTGGACCCCAAAGGCGCTGCTCAAACTGCTGATTTGGAATGCTCAAAATGCATTCTCTTCATTTGCCTTCCCCCAAAGGCCCATTCAGTATTTAAGGACATTTGCTGTACATTATACAAAAGGACTGCAGGCTGAGGTGAATAAAGCTCTCCACAAAACCAAAATGTAAACCTGGAAAATGGATTATGACTGCATGTCACTTACACAGATAGGACATAAGACCCTCAGTCAGGCCAAGATTCAACAATACCATTACACCAAAAGACTAGCCCTTCAGGGAACCCTCTACCTAAACCCATTCTCAGACAAAGGCCAAAGCACATTCAGCAGGGACAAAAAGAAACAGAAGAAAATATTTCCAGAAAGGTCTAGTTACAAACAGGAACAAACCTGGACTCTTTACTCACCATTTTAATACTGCTGCCAACTATAACAGATTAAAATCTGTACACACAACATAGTGGAAAAAGTCCCAAGATGCAATAGTTTCGGCAAAAGAAGGTACTGACTAAGGATTACTACAATTAACATTGCTACAATAAAAACAATGGCAAACAGGGATTTGGCACCACATTTACAAAGTAAAAGCATGCATTGTTAATACACTTTAGATGTTACCCAACAGAAAAGGCCATGGAAGATGGAAAACAAGGGGCATCTTTTACAGAACTCCCTATGACTGAGACAAACAAGCAAGAACCAAAGGGGTCAATTTAGATCTGTAGCAGCAAAGTCACTGTTTCTGTTTGGAATTTAGCAATTTGCATTTCTAATCGACAGCTGCCCTGGGTGTGTCTGTATCCAAGAAGCTAACTTTACATACTACATCAGCATTTCCCTAGTAATTTGGTAATCAGCATAAACCAGGTTAACCTTAAACCATAAGCTTAAACAAAAGTTAGAGAGCTAGAATCTTATTACAGAACTCTCCAATGTCATTACCATTTTGAAACCATAATGGTACTTTGAACAGGAGAGTAACATAAATTTCACCCAAAAAAGCTATAATCATAGCCCCAATAACCATGAAGAATTAAGTAATTATGGAAGTATTATGTTCTGACCATACCAAAAGTTAAAAACAAAGAGTTCTTACTAAGAGGAAAATTTTCAAGATGATCTGGCCACATCATGTGCATAGTTAAGATCGTGTTTTAATAAAGATTCTTTTGCAAAGAAATAAAATTTAGTCATGTTATTCTCCTGATGAAAAAAAAAAAAAACTTTAAAAATGAACTACTGGTGGTTTGTTAAGAAGGAAAAAAAGAGTAAGCTACATATTAAAGTTCTGGAATGCAGCACCTCAACTTCACATCGGCCCTAAACGTTTGAGATTATGAAATCCAAGTGATGTCTTGATGATCGAATCATACTTTACAGCTGTTCCAATTCCAATGTCTGACTTTAGCATCTCGTGTCAATTAAGAGTTCCCTAATACAGAAGATTGTGCTAAAGAGTGCTAAGATTCTGCATGCTGCTGCCATTCCCTGGTCCCGTTCATGCTTGGGGCTGCCCAATGAGACAGCAAAAGAAGTCTGGTCTCAACACTCCACACTGTAATAACTAGAAAAGAAGAACATTCTTAATTAGAAAAGTTTACAAGGTCAAGAGATATCACTACAGCACTAGAACTAAATTATCTTGAAGTTTTACCTTTTATTAACATCCAACCCTCTTCAGTAAAGTCCACATTCCTTTAAGTTGTTTTTAATGATGACATCTGTAACAGCATCAAAAACAAACTGCACATTCTTGGTGTCTGTGGCACAGGTGAAGTGGGTATAGATCTCCTTCGTATCTTTTCTTCTGTTCAGATCTTCAAACTGGCACTGAATATAAGCAGCTGCTTCTTCATATGTATTGGAACCTGAAGCAGACACCCAATATTCTCAGTTCGAATCATAAAAGCTGCCTGAATTCAACTAAGTCAGGCCATCACCATTTACTTATGAAGACAGGGAATATAACCCAAAAGAATATAAGACAGATTTATTTCTATAATCATTAAGTTTTTCTATAATCATTAGATTTTTCTTGAGAGCAGACTCTAAGTAAAACAAAATCATCACAGAAAAAGATCTAGGGAAACAAAACTTTCTTTTTCTCCTTTCATTTTGATTTTTCAGCTAAAAAACCTAGAATGTATAAAAGGAAACTAGAGAAGTAGGAAGATGCATTGCTAGAACACAACTGTTTAAAAGGTCAGAGAGCCTGTGCTCCTTGGAGTGATCTTGAAATAAACAATTCAAGAGTTAATCATACTTCTTTTCAAAAGCATATCAATTTTAAGGGGGCTTACTTCAGAGCCTTATAATTAAAGGTAAACAAGTACATGTAAAAGGGAAAGGGCCTGAATTACACACTTTAAAATGTGTTTTTATAAAAATAAATAAAATGTGTTTTTGTGACATATAAATTACATCTCAATAAAGCTATTTTTTTTTTTTAAGATTTTATTTATTTATTTGACAGACAGAGAGCAAACACAAGTAGGCAGAGCAGCAGGCAGAGGGAGGAGAAGCAGACTCCCCGCAGAGCAGGTAGCCTGACATGGGGCTCGATCCCAGGACCCTGGGATCATAACCTGAGCCGAAGACAGCCGATTAACCGACAGAGCCACCCAGGTGCCCCAAAGCTATTATTTTTTAAAGGTGGGGTGTCTCAAAAGTAAACCTTATTTTCAATATTTGTAATTAACACTCTAAACCACAAGCTTCCTACATCATCTCCTCTACCTGTGAGCCTTCCGAATAGCCCTAGAAATTGACTACAGAACCAGGAAACCTCAACAAAGAAAATGCAAGACTTTATTCCGGTAAACTAGAGGCTGTTTTCACCAAATAACATCTGTGAGATTAAGTGACATTAAGCATGACAACAAATACCAATTAAGTGTTTAAAAAAAGACTAAACAAAGAAAAGCTTAAGAAAGAAAAGAATGTTATTTAAACAGACTACTTAGAGAAATAAAGGAAGATAGCTTGGTAGGTGCTTGAAATAGGTTTTTCGAGATTGGCAGAACTTCTGTAAATTCAAGGAGAGAGAGCACTGAGAATTGTGTCTGGTAGGAACAAATACTGATACCTGGGCAATGAAGACTGTGAGACGACGACTTCTTTTTTTTTAAAAGATTTTATTTATTTATTTGACAGAGACACAGCGAGAGAGGGAACATAAGCAGGGGGAGCGGGAGAGGGAGAAGCAGGCTTCCCGCCGAGCACAAAGCCTAACGCGGGGCTCGATCCCAGGACCCGGGGATCATGACCTGAGCCGAAGGCAGATGCTTAAGGACTGAGCCACCCAGGCGCCCCAGATGTGTGACTTCTTAAAAGAAGAATGAAGTCAATGGCTTAGAAGGTCGTCCCCCACCCCCCCAAAAAAGGATATGACATTGAGAGCTCTTTGCTATGTGGAAGATTCCCAGTGAGAACACTGTCAATCCTTATACCTAAGTAAGCTTTCTCTCCACTTTAAAACCTGGCCACTTTCTATGAACTCATCATTCCCAACCCTGGCCACATTTCCAACTTCCCTGAGAAAACAAAGACCAGAGGGCTTACTACATCTCAACTCTTGAGCCTACCACCTCACTTAGAAGTCACCTATATTCCCACATATTTGTACCTTTGGTCTTAAAGAGGTCTTCCTTCCAGTTTCAAAATTTAATTCCTCTACCAAGATTCTTTTAAGTTGAGGTGAAATTTATGTAACACACAGTAAGACATTTTAATGTGTACAATACAGTGGCATTTAGTATATTCACAATGTTATGCAAACACCACTTCTCTCCAGTTTCCAAATTTTTCACCAACCCAGAAAAACACCCCATTCCCATTAAGTAATCATTCCTCATTCCCCTCATTCTGACCCCTCCCCCCCCGCCTCTCCTGGTTGGTAACCACCAACCAACCTGCTCTCTGTCTCTATGGATTTGCCTATTTGGGGTATATCATATAAAAGCAATCGCACAAATGTGACCTTTTGTGTTTGGCTTCTTTCACTTGGCATAACATTTATGAGGTTCATACAGTAGGAGCATGTGTCAGTACTTCGTTCCTTTTTATGGCTGAATAATATTCCAACGTATGGAATTCCATCTGCTTACAAATCTTGCTCCATCAATTATATCCACTTTTTACAACTTCTCTTTTGCTATAAAATCTTACCACTAAGCTGGTGAACATTCTTAAATCTTTCTTTTCCCTGTAATCCAAGCTGCTCAAGAGTAGGCTACACCTGTCTTGATTTCTCTACTTCCCACTCAGTAACTCACTGCCCTGGCTCTGCTCTCACTGATAATGCCCTCAATAACACTCACGATCTCCTGGACTGCTAATTCCAGAGGCCATTTTTCAATGTGTAGCTTACTTTGTCTGCACACAACATCACTGACCACCCCTCACTTCTAAATTTCTTAGTTTTTTGATACTTTGGCTCTCCTGGTTATTCTCTTTGTATCCAATATAAACCTTTCTTTCTCTCCTGCCAATAGAATCTGGTATTCTCTCTCTCATTCTATCCATGGTCTTTTCTGTCCTCATTCTATAACATCACCCCACGTCATCTCATCCATTTCCATACTGTATTTATACATGATCTCAAATCAATACAGCTAACCCCCTATCTCTCATAAAGCTCCAAGGCCACATATATATCTTCCTTTTAGATACCTCCATCTGGATGTTCCACAGATGCTTCAAAAATCAACATTTCTTTTTCTTTCTTTTTTTCCTTCTTTCTTCCTTTCTTTATTTTAATTAACATATAATGTATTATTTGTTTCAGGGGTACAGGTCTGTGATTCATCAGTCTTACACAATTCACAGCGCTCACCATAGCACATACCCCTCCCCAATGTCCATCACCCAGCCACCCCATCCCTCCCACCCCGCTCCACTCCAGCAACCCTCAGTTTGTTTCCTGAGATTAAGAGTCTCTTATGGTTTGTCTCCCCCTCTGGTTTCGTCTTGCTTCATTTTTCCCTCCCTTCCCCTATGATCCTCCGTCTTCTTTCTCAAATTCCTCATAACAGTGAGATCATATGATAATTGTCTTTCTCTGATTAAAAAATCAACATTTCTAAATATCACTTCAGATCACAACACCAGCAGCCAATCGAGGCAGAACTCTGGTAGTACTCTTCCCACTTCCTCACCCTAGCTATACTCTTTCACTTTATTACAGAAAGCTTTACAGTGTCTGCCCAGCTAACAAGAGTTCTCCTTCCCTGAAAATATCCAACTCCGATCTAAAGGTTATAGTGCTGCAGCCCTGGCATTCATGTTTGTGTCCCTGACCTTGACTGACTGACTGACAAGGCTAAGGATTTTTGCCTGCCTTAACCTTGGCCAGCATCTCTCTCCTAGTAATTTGAACCTGGGGCCAACCAGTATCAGTGTAGCGTGGTCTTTATTTTATTTTTTAAGATTTTTTTGTTAAAGATTTTATTTATTTATTTGACAAAGAGAGACAGCGAAAGAACCGAACACAAGCAGAGGGAGTGGGAGAGGGAGAAGTAGGCTTCCCGCTGAGCAGGGAGCCCAACGTGTGGCTCGATCCCAGGACACCCTGGGATCATGACCTGAGCCGAAGGCAGACGCTTAACCGACTGAGCCACCCAGGTGCCCCGATTTTTTAAGAGTTTATTTCTAAGTAATCTCTACACTCAATGTGGGGCTCAAACTTACAACACTGAGATCAAGAGTCACATGCTCTACTGACTAAGCCAGCCAGGTGCCCCTAACCAGGTCTTTTAAATGCAGGAGAGATACTGTGGCAGGGCCATCTTGTATCACATAAACTGAGTAGCACAGAAAGTTGTTAAGCAGAGAGAGAAGAATAAAGAAGATGCACACATAGAAGAAGAGAAAAGAGACGGGGAAAGAAGTGCTTCTAGGGTCCTTGACAGCTTTCTATTTCCTAGTTCTAAACACATTTGTGTTTTGTTTTGTTTTTTAAGATTTTATTTTTTGACAGAGAGAGAAATAGGGAGAGAGGGAACACAAGCAGGGGGAGTGGGAGAGGGAGAAGCAGGCTTTCCGCGGAGCAGGGAGCCCGATGCGGGGCTCGATCCCAGGACCCTGGGATCATGACCTGAGCCGAAGACAGACGCTTAATGACTAAGCCACCCAGGCGCCCCTATTGTGTATCTTTCTAAAGTACAGTTTCTACTACATCATGTACCCCAATCAAAATCCTTCAATAGCTCCCCACTATCTCAGCATCAGATACAAGGCCCTCCATGAACATCCCTGCCCGTCACTCCAATGACTCCTTCCCACCACATTAAGCTCTGGCAATACCAAATTCCTTCTAGGTTCCAAAACCTATTGTGTCATTTTTTTTACAATCTTTTTTTTTTTTTTTTTTTTAATAAATGTGGGGCCTGAACTCATGACCCTGAGATCAGGAACTGAGCTGAAATCAAGAGTTGGACACTCAGGGGCGCCTGGGTGGCTCAGCTGGTTAAGCGACTGCCTTCGGCTCAGGTCATGATCCTGGAGTCCCGGGATCGAGTCCCGCATCGGGCTCCCTGCTCGGCAGGGAGTCTGCTTCTCCCTCTGACCCTCCTCCCTCTCATGCTCTCTGTCTCTCATTCTCTCTCAAATAAATAAATAAAAAATCTTTAAAAAAAAATAAAAAAGAGTTGGACACTCAACTGACTGAGCCACCCAGGCACCCCTCATGTCATTTTCATATATGCTATCCCTTCCTCCTAAAATGCTTTTAATCCTCTGTTTGCCTGGTGATTTCTAATTCGTCCTCTCATTATCGCACTCCAAGTGTCATTTCCTCTAGAAAGAAGAGGACACTGAACCCACAGCAGTATCCCCTTCTTCTGTTAGTGAACATTTCCTACTATAATGAAATTCTTTATGTGTGTGTCCCTCTCTTTACAACTACTGTGTCTTAAGTGATCAATGACTGCACCTTATCCTTGTATTTTTTTGAACATACATACACCAAATTTTGATTTTATATTTCTCTATTTTACTCAAAAAATGAGGATAGAAATACAAAATAAACACAGTAAACTCGATTATGTCTGGAATAGCACTTTAGACTTAAGGGGTCTTAATCACATGCTTAATGTTAATACCACTACCAGTGAACACTCTCCATAAGGATATACATGCATCGTTCAAAATAAAAGGCAGGTGTAGGAATGTCACTAAGTGTTGATCTACAATGTGTACCTCAAACAAAATCGTTCATGGTTCCTTACCCGTGTATTCTGGATAACAGATAGTTAATGGACTCCTCTTTATTTTTTCCTCAAAAAGGTCTTTCTTGTTGAGGAAGAGAATGATTGAAGTGTCTGTAAACCATTTGTTGTTACAAATGCTGTCAAACAGTTTCATGCTTTCATGCATTCGGTTCTGAGGGGGAAAAAAGGGGTGTCAATAGTAAAAAAGTAAAAGTGGATAACTATTAATGAAAAAAACAGACCAAGTTTTAGAAGCACTGAATGGCACGCGTGGAAATAAGCTAGACACTGATAACACAAAAGCTAAGTCAGTCCTCATTTTCGTAATTCTTGGAGGTTGGGAGGTGGGAAGAAGACTGGCTAACAAGAGGACTTAATCCTGCTCACATACTCAATGCACTGTCTTATCTCTTAAGAATTAGTAGGGCACAGATCAATATTTTAAAAGTCTAATCTCACAGGGGAAAAAATTAAGGGATCAAGATTTGGTTTAATGAGCAAATGGATACACAAAATCTTCCTAAAAGTTGTTTTCCACTTCCCGGCTGCATTAAACAGGCTTTTTACCAGAAGATCCAACATACCATCTCCTCATCCTCAGCCAGAACAAGGTCATAATCACTGAGGGCCACACAGAAGATAATTGCTGTCACTCCCTCAAAACAGTGAATCCACTTTTTCCGTTCTGATCTTTGGCCACCTACATCAAACATCCTAAGTAAAGGGAAAGAATGCACAAATTCAGCAAGGTCACAAATACAGCTCTCCCTAAACTGAAATGGTTAGGGAACCTCCCACTATTGCGTATTCAAAACCCCATTTATAACATAAAAGACAAACAAGGAGCAAATAAAATGTAATCAAACTAATACTCTGTGGTTAAAAGTAAAAGAGAACAACATGAGAAAAACTCTAGGAATAATCAAAATTCTCATTTTAGATAACTAGTTGCGCCTCCTCTCTATCAAAGCTTCTATCAGGTGTGCCAAAAGTCAGCAGAATAAGCACTGAAATGGATTAAAGGAAGGAGGGGGAAAAAAGACAAGAAAAACAAAGAGCTGAATAATATAAGGTAATAACAAGAATACTAACTAATACTTATTGTTTACCATGGTGCCAGACATGATCCTGAACACCTTCAGTACACTAAACTCATTTGACCCTCACAACACTCCTCTAAGTACTATTATCTCCAGTGCACAGATGAAGAAACTGAGGCACAGGTATGTTAAGTACCTAAAGGCACACTACTAACAAATGGGGACTGGGATTCTACACCCAGGCACTCTAACTCCAGCACCCAGGCTCTTACCCCTCAAAATGCTTTACCTCTTTAGTTAAAGAGAACAATGAAAAAATAGAAATCTCCAACTTGCATTGTGCTTCCAAAAAGTTTGTTTTCCTTACTTTTTAACTTTCTTTTTTTTTTAATTGAGGTATGGTTGAGATATGTTTTCCTTACTTTAGAGATTAATTATGGGGAAAAAGTAAATTATATTTCAGGGTAGGACTCTAAGAACCCAGTATCTTAAAAACAAAACGTAACCAGTATTTCCCAACTCTATGTCTCATTTGAACCTAATTAATAACAACAAAGCCTTAGCTGTTCACAAACTTTATGTTCCACTCCAGATTAGTTTTAGTTCACCACTCCCTTCTGGGGGTCTTACTTGATATCCTGGCTCAACTGCTGTACTTCTGTCAACAGTGTCCTCATCTACCTCCTACAGTAAGAGGAACACCGGCAGTGCTTTGTCTTTTAGCTGGTACCAGCGTCTGAGGAGGTATGCATACAAATGAGTGAAGATAGATGTCTGATGACTAGGACAAAATTTTAAAAGGTAAACTTTGCCAAGCTGGTTTAGTATGTCAGATCTAAAGTGACTCAAGGTCTATTTCCAAAGAATTTTCCCCTGGAAATTGAGAGAAATAAGACATACTGAGTAATTTCTCAATGTATGTTTGAAAGAGAATAGTCATCTTCTCTCTTTATGACCCAGCCTTTTCTTTTGGTTGATCTAGCAGGTTTTTTTTTCAGCCTTTGGTCATGTCACCTGGAATGATGCAGTCACAGGCTGGCTTTAATACAGGGTCATATTATAGGCTTTAGGAAAGTGAACATCATATATTATCACTATAGACGTCTTTCAAGGGGAGACACACGCTGGAACACCAATAATTTCAGTTTACCCCTCCGTTTTCTTCTACAAAGTCCATAAAACTAGTAGAATACTGTGACGTTCCCAAGGTGGGCTTTTAGCACATATTAACATTTACAATATAATTCACTAACAGATCAACATTTTATAAACATTACCTCATAACTGAGAGGCAAGTAAGCAATTACACAATGCCTTGCATATAGTAGATGCTCAATAAATGTTTGAATAAATGGATAGTGGTTTTGCCTAGAGAGAAGAGGAAAAGGAAGAAGTGATAGTACTTCATAACAAGATATCTACATACCAACAATAAAGTGGGTGCAGCACTTTAACTAGATCTGGCTGTTGATCCTGACATAAGAAGACCAGTAGGATTTACCCAATTAAAGATCAATCTATGACATCAACAAGAATGCTTTCCACACTAAATAAAGTTCACCACATTGAATTATAAATGGATTACTAATCTTATCGTACACAAAAGACATCTCATTCTTATGGTTGCACAGGTGATATAAATCCATATGGCCTTTGCTACTCCAGTTAAATAAATTCATCAGTGCTAAAGATAAGCAGCTCTTCTATTCTACAAATATTCAGCTGAACTGCTATTTTCCTGCACCATGTTTCTGACCTGTTTTGGTTTGTTAAGATTTCAAGACCTCAAGTGGTATCTAGTAATACCTAAACTCTGTATGGATTTCCCAAATCCTGTGAAGCAACTGTTTTCAGAGAAAAGAACACGGAGAAGTTCTGAGCTAGAAGTTACATTTGTGTGCGACAGTGCTGAGAATCACAGATCACATATGAGCGTAATGAGGCAGCTGGAACAAATATATATTGAAGGGGAAAAGTTTACCCCTAATCTCAAAGGTCACAAAAGCAGGAAGTGGGAACCAAAAAGACAGTTCTAATATTTACAAAAGACCATTAACACAGAGACAAGCCGAAGCCTATTTCAGAATGACTAATGCTAATGAGAAAGTCCTTTGTATTCATGTACTAGAATTTTCTCTCTCTATAACAACCACTTTTTATGTCATCATACTTAGCCAAAATACCTTTATTGCTGTATCAATTTTCCATTCTACACTACAGCAAGAACTTAGTTTACATGATACTGTGCACAAATCAGTCCAAGAACCATGACAATATTAGCTCCATTCCATTAAACCTAAATGCGCTTCGGTAAGGATCAACACGGGTGAGTGAAGCATTTCTATTTTATTATCAAAATGGCAGAACAAAGCCACATCACTAAGTATCTATCCTTAGTATTGTTGTTACCCTTCTAAACAACAAACATTCAATACCTGTTTTGACGATTCCAACAAAAAAGCAGCTGAAAAGAATAAAATTAAAAATAAAATAAAATGATAACCGTATGATTACTTTTATTGCTATTTATAATTTAATTCTGAATTTAAATTCCTCCAAATGGACAAAACTATTTGATGCTATTTGGAGAAAGAAGAAAGGCCTGGGCCCCCATTCAGTTAAAACATTCAAATACCAACTGATGAATATGATGGCAGGTTTTTAAACCAAAGATTATTGCCTAGAGAAATTTTGCCCGGATTAAGAGATATGAACTAAAGGAAAGATATTTGTCTTTCACACATGTAACAAAAAGGTTAATGACTTACTTGAAGTATAGGTCTTTGAAGGTGAAATGCGTTTCCACAATGCCTGTGGTCTTCACTCTTGTCCGCAGAACATCTTGCTGAGTTGGAATGTAGTTGGTTTGGGATATTCTATCCAAATCATTTAGGTAACTAAATAAAACACACATTTATTTTTACTTGGTGAAGCCAACCATGTACATAGCAAATCAACAGACTAAACTAGTTCCTTCCCAAAAGATTCTGAACCTGTCACTAAAGTGGCAGAACAAAATCAGAGCTTCAGTATCACAGAAATGATAATGAGAAAAAGTGTGAACCTAGCATAGGACAACTGAAGTAGGTTCTATATACACTACACAAAAGTGGTTTTAATTCTACCAAAATTAAGCTGTGAAGGCCAATTAAAAGCAAACAAATATGGAAATGTTACTCTTATTATAAAAAGATTTCTGGGGCGCCTGCCTGGCTTAGTCAGTAGACCATGTGACTCAATCTTGGGGTTGTGAATTCAAGCCCCATGTTGGATGTAAAGATTATTTAAAAATAAAAAATCTTGAAAAAAAAATCTTGGAGAAAAAAAAAGATTGCTGAAACTTAATGCTAAATACTGAATCAACTGTGTGTTGCATAGTACAAAACCAAACCAAATCAAAAGCCCTCAGACATTTAAAGGTCATTTGTATGTTCCTACATTTGATAGGACATTCGAGAATGGTGTTTGAATTACTAAAATTAAAATAAGAACTATGTTCAATAAGAATGAGTATTTCTTTCTTTCATTCATGAAACAGAAAAGTTGTGTTTTTTTTAATCTAAGTCAAAAACAAATTGTAAATACTTCCAAAGAAATGTAATTTATTCAGTGAAATAATTAAAAGACTGCTTCAAAGCTAAATTAATTTTTTTTAAAGCTAAACTAAATTTTTGGTAATTTCAGGATTCCTAAAGATTTTTTGGCTAGAAAACTGAAGAACAGGTGGCACTATTATAAGTGAATCATTAACAAGCTTCTATAAAAGTACTACCATTAATGTTAAGGAATCAGTCAAGCCTAGATCAAATATTATGGAAAAAAAACCTCTATAAATCAATGTTCTCTGGTGTAGTTAAAGGATTCAGAGCTTAATGAATGTATGATAGAAAAAATAATAACAATATAGCTTTCATGACTATTGGGAGAATTACTGAAACTACCAACATATGCAACTAAAAAATATTTAAAAATGGGCAAGAATCCTGAAATGTTTCTAAAGTTTTCATTTCAAGAATAACTAAGTTTTTCAAATATAATTTAACTCCTTCTTATAACAACTTAAACAAGAATGAAGGATAGGAAAATAGAATATTGGAGAAAATACCTTAATGCTTAGTGTCCCCAATTAGTACAGAGATAGATACAGTTACCAAGAACTCTCCAAGTCCCCAAAAGGCACATTAAAAAGTACATTCTGAATATGTCTTTATAAACAAACATGTTGTAAAAGAAGATAGGATAGCATATAATAGCCTTGCTCAAGTATTAATTACAAATTCTCTCAAACTATGTAACTCTTAAGAGAATTTCCTTGACAAACAGATGCTTTGACTTCCTTCCAAGACTCAACATTCTCTTTCTGTACAAAGTCTACTATCTTGATCTGGCAAAAGATTTATTAGTGGTGACTGGTACCAGAGAAATCCATAGTGCAGCCCGGCCACAGAGTTGGGTGCATAAAAAGGGGTATCACAATTCTAATTTCCCTCACTAGCTGGCAATTAATGCAAAGTCCTTATGCAGAGGGAACTGGAAGAGATCCAGGATCCAGCTGCAAAAGATTTCTCTCCTCTTTCACTTCCTTATTATAAACTACCATGGAGCTACTTTTCATGGTGCCAATTCTCCCATTTACATTCCAAGAGGCAACGTTCTTCTCCAAGTCATACAAAATGACCAAGGGCTATATAACCCTAAACTGAAACCATCTTCAAAGGAATGCTATAGACTTCTAAGAGCGTCTGTTACTTAAATGTTTTGTTAAGGACAGACCCTAAACTTTCTTAGGGTCACCAAATTATTTTCTGTTATGGAAAAATTACTTACTATGAAGCAGAATCATTGAGCTGATACTCCCTGGATCTGCTGAAGCAAGCTTGCACTCCACCGTCTCGCCATAACCGTTTAATCACTCCTGCTAGTTCTGGAGTCATGACTCCTTCTTCAGCACTGCCCGCCAAAACAAATAATTGCCGGGCATCATCCTGAAGAAAGCAGTTAAGAAAGAGAGACAAATGATTCTCCACTTCTTAAAGACTTGACACAAGAGTCTCTCTAAAACACAAGCACATTATATGTTTCATTATTTTAAGACAAGTATTAGAGAGACCTTTCCAGGCAGGGCAGTCTGAGAGAATTTACAATGAAGTCACTCCCCCTACTCACTCCACTGTAGTTAGAAGTGCAGAGCCGAGCTGAGGAATGATTTCAGTCCCCCTACCACATACCACCATCTCCGAAAAAGACCTCTTCTGACTGGCCTACAAATCTCCACCCTGCTTACTCATGATTTTTTTTTTTTAAGATTTTATTTATTTATTTGACACAGAGAGAGAAGGGGGGAGCAGGCAGAGGAAGAGGGAGAAACAGGCTCCCCGCCGAGCAGGGAGCCCAACACGGGCCAATCCCAGGATCCTAGGATCATGACCTGAGCCGAAGGCAGATGCTTAACTGACTGAGTCACCCAAGCGCCCCAGTCATGATTTTTTGACAGAAAAACTGCTCTGTGAGATAGGCATATGTAACACATCCCCATTCTGTTAAAGGAAGTCTACAATAAAAATAGAAATGAAAAACCTGGCATGTAAGAGGTAAAGTCTAAACACGTCAGAGGGAGTAAAATATTAATCGAGTTTAAGGAAAAAGTGTTCTCTTCTTCCCCCTTCAGCTCAGACAGAACAACAGGAAGAAGAGGAGACTGAGTTATTTAAGAAGTCCGGAAGCCTAGTGAGGGAAATAAATCCCTCAGGGAAAAATTCAGTTTCTAGATTCCCCAAAGAATAATAATCCTCTAAATAAGGTGGGGGGCGGTGGGGGGAGACAGTAAGAGGAAAAGAAAGTTACAAAGAGATTTGATCAAAACTCATGAGTCAAGGGATGCCTGGGTGGCTCAGTTGGTTAAGCTTCTGCCTTCAGCTCAGGTCATGATCCCAGGGTCCTGGGGTCGAGTCCTGCTTCGGGCTCCCTGCTCAGTGGGGAGCCTGCTTCTCCCTCTGCCTGCCTGCCGCTCCCCCTGCTCATGCTCTCTCTCTCTGACAAATAAATAAATAAAATATTTAAACAACAACAACAACAAAAAAAACTCATGAGTCAAAAAGCTTTGTAAGTGGCTACAGTTTTTAAACCTAAAACGTGAGCTGTAAAGAGGACAGAAAAGGGCTACGAGAACTCTGATAATTTTGCTTTAGTCTACCCACCCTTGTCAGATAGTTTAAAAATAAACCCAGGTCTCAAGGAAGGAAAGGAAAAAGGAGAGGAAAAAAGAAAGGAAAAAGGGAAGGGAAGGGAAGGGAAGGAAGGAAAGGAAAGAAAGGGAAGAAAGAAAGAAAGAACAAACGAACGAACTTGGTGCCTGGCTGGCTCTATCAGTACAGCATGTGATTCCTGATTTTAGGGTTGTGAGTTCGAGCCCCACTTTGGGTGCAGAGATTACTAAAAAAATAAATAAAATCTTTAAAAAACTGAATAGACCCAAGTCGCATGGGATGCTTTCCCCACCTCAAATCTCCTATTTGTCTGCCTCAAGGAGAGTTCCAAATAACTAGTAAAATGCAGATACTAAAAAAATACCTATACTGGGTAAAGAAAAAGTAAAGGGGGAAGAGGAGCAATCAACTGTATCCTAAGTAGTCATTAGGACAATAAACTAGCAAGCAAAAAGCATTTCCGACCACACGTGAAATCACAACCCAAAACTCCTAAGACTTGTGTATTCCCAAAACTCATGCACCCACCTAAGCAAAACAAAACAAAACTAACCATTGTGCACTCCAGGAAATGCTGCCAAACTCGGGGTCTTCAGCCAAGTTAACAGCCCTCCTTTATAAGGTGCTTACCTGCATTCTTTCTAGTAATACTTTATGTCCATCCCTCTCTAAGAAACTGCATCTAACATCTATATTCCCCTCTTCTTTCAGAGATAAACATTTTAAATAAGGGAACAAATGACTGAGGGAAGTTGAAAAATTATACCAACTGGCAAACATACTCAATATTGAGCATGTCCTTCTATGTATATAGTGCTTTATTTAACATATGAAGACATTATAGTCCATTCTGAAATTTGAACTACTCATACAAGCTATTCAAAAGCCTCAATAAGCATTACTTTTTTAATAACACAATTTAATTTTAGAAACTTTAAAACAGAGAGAGAGTTATTGCTACATATTTCTGCTGTCCTGACTTCGTAAACACAGTTTTAAGGGGAAGCACTTTTCCCTTACCACTTAATCTCTTCCACTGACCTACTCTTGCTTCTCCACAATAAGCCCTCTTATAGGCCTTTAAGGAGGCCCCTCTTTACAATGAACTTCATACCTCTACCCTTAAGGAGATATGAAAAAGCAACCTACCCCTCATCATCTCTATTCTTGTCCATTCACTCTCTAATCAACCATAAGAAACCAGACCAGGATAAGTTGAGGAACTAGAAATAGAAACCCTTACATATGGAGGAAAAAAAAGGAAACTTCAAAAAATTACATAGGGCTGTAGATTAGGATGGGTGGATGCTGGAAAGCTAGGTGATTCAGGAGGCCTAAAAGGAATTAAGGAGATGTTGGCTGCATCTGGGGATATAGGAGTGTTAACACCCAAAGATAAATGACACTCATTTGATAAAGGGAAGCAATGAAAGGATGAGGGATGCTATGGTCTGAATGTTTGTGTCCCTCCAAAATTCATATGTTGAAATCTCAATGCCCAATATCATAGTATTTGAAGATGGGGCCTTGGGGAGGTATTACAGTCATGAGGGTGGAGGCCCCATGAATGGGATTAGTGCCCTTATAAAAGGGACTGGAGAGAGCTCCCTTCGCCTTTTGCCATGTGAAGACACAGTGAGAAGCCTACAACTGAAGAGGGCCCTCATCCAACCATGCTAGCACTCTGATCTCAGGCTTCCAGCCCCGAGAAGTGTGCACAATAAATGTCTGTTGTTAACAACCTACTACATCTGTGGTATTTTGTTACAGCAGCGCAACTGGACAAAGACAGAAAATGTCAATTGTATTGGTGACAAAGTAGTGTGAGGACCCAAACATTAATAACAACCAATTTGAAATGGAAAGAAATGAAAGGAGGACGGATGATCAAGAGATATAAAGGAGGACAGACAGTGAGAAATAAAAAAGGAAGAAACAAAGAGAAGGTGTAAATAACTGAGATGGAGAAAAAGCCAGTAAAGAAAGGAAAAGAACTAAATACAGTAGCATCAACCAGTTATCGGATCGGGCAAACATGACAGAGACAAAAGAGTTAGGTGACAGGGAGGGATGAGAAAATAAGAACACTGGAGAGAGCTGGAGGCGGGGGGCAGAGGGAAGAAAGGAATAGAGGGAAAGAAAAGCAGGAGGTAGAGAAAGGATGGAAAGATGTAAGACAGAAATGCCTTGTTTATTCTTGCATTCGCTATCCTATTTCCCCCTCTCAGAGGCCTAGAAAAATAAAGTCTCTAATTGTGATACGGCACCTTTTTTAAACAAAAACATAAAAGTTATGCCTCACATATTTCCTTGTCCCCTCTTCTGCTGCTCTTCTCTTCAATCATTTTATAATCCTTACCCCAGCTCCTCTTCCCTTATTCCACTTCTAGGATTCCTAGTTGAATACCATCCAATTATAACCATCCTTTTGTGATCTTTCCCATCAACAATTTCTCTACTTGTTTACTGAATATTAATTTGCATTAATAATAGCTTGTTAATTGATAAATTGAGAGCAGCTAAGAGTCCCTAAGCTACTTCACAGACACATAGGCTTTGCCTTTCCTGGCAGCCTTCCCAAGTCACCTCCTTTTATTGTCCACAGCACCTAAGAACAACACTCTGAACACAGCTGAAGACTCCCTTAGTTCTACGAAATCATTCTATACATTCCCAGCCTTCTCTTAGGAGTACAGCTGGAGATGTAAAAGATCTCCTGCCTTCATTTTGGCCCTCTCTCCACTGCATCAAACATCCTAATTTACAAACAAGAACTTCATGGTGCACTAAGTATTATAATTAATCAACACAACTTTTGAATATCTGACGTGTGCAAGAACTATCCTAGGACATGGTATAATCCAACTGTATAGGTTATAGTCCAAAGTAGTACAGGGATATGGAATTTTTGAATATCTAAAAATTGTCCCTATAATTGTGACTAAATGTTCATGTCCTTCTCAAGTATGTTTCAGGAGACTGATATTTGCCTTTTATCTTTACACTGCAGAAAAGCAGAGCTACCTCTTTTAGATTATTTCAATTAACTAGCATTTACTACTATAAAACAAAACAGTGCTATAAAAGAAGTGAATAAAGAACGGCTGTCACAGAAACCTAGAGGATATCCACAAAACCCCATTTCCTTGACTCCTCTGTGTGGTGGTTATCTTACATCTCCTAAAGCAGGTTACTAATACTTCTCAAATGAGCACAGTACTTGCTACATCTTATCTTGTTGTTTGAATTCATTTCCCTAAAACATGGAGCAAATTTTGCTTAACTGCATCTACTAAAAGAAAGCAAGTGAAGAAGAAATGAGAAACACTTACTGCTCTGGCAGCTTCCCCAAAGTCAATCTTTAGCCGTCCCATGGCTCTTATGATTGCAATGATGGACTGTATAGTATTGCTGTAGACAACTACTTTATATTGTTTACATTCTTCCTCTGAATAGCCATCCTCATGAATGATTCTTTAAAAAGAAAACCACAAATCATTACCACAGACCTAAAAAAAAAGATACTATGGACTTTCACGCATTATGAGGAAATGTAGTTTTACAAAAGGCCATGTTCCAACTTACTTCATCTGTTTCACGATGGTGCTTTTACCAGATTCTCCAGCACCTGAAAGAAAAGAAAACTAGACTTTGAATTGACTTGTAATCAAACACAAAGTATGAAATCAACATGAGTGATAATCCTAGATTAATGCAAACCACAGGTCCCAGGGAAAACTTAGGTGAGGCTATCTAACCATTAAGCTTTCCTATTAGAGTTTTTCACTTTAACGTAACTCAGCAACCAAATATAATTCACTAAAAGTAGCCCAGAACCTATTTGATATCATTTGTGTAAAGCAGGCATGCTCAAGGAGATATGGCAACATAAACACCTCTAAAAACTCATCCTCTACACAAAATAACATGATACAGAAACTGAACATAGGCAAAAATGAAATGATTCGGTTTTGGCCTATTTGCTTTTATTAACTTCTCTGTCAATATCCATGGATCTGAGGAATGTTCCAAGAGCAATCCTCTCAGCCATGTGACTAGAGTTCAAAACAGAAACAGAGGAGACGTTATCCCCACTGCTTTTTCACTGCATATGCTCTCAAGACCACACATTTCCCTCGTCTGTCTCCTGGAATCATTTTAATGATCACCAGTGTCAGATCAGCCCCTGGAACTCCTTGACATTTCACCTGCACTTCCCTAGTCAATTCATTATCCCACCTTCCAAGACGCCTATTTCACTTCCTCTCTCTCTCAAACCTTACAAACTCCTTCCCACTTCTCTCACCTGATAATCTTGCCTTTTATTGGAAAAATTAAAGCACTCAAAAACCAAATCCACCAATCTATCTGTAATCCCCACTAATATTCTCTACCTTCATCAATGGATGAAGGGTCCCTGCCAGTATCTAAGACTAATCCCTCCATCTGTGCCCTAAAAACCACCTGATTTTACCTACTCTAGGTCTTGTCTACTGCAACTATCCCATGTCACTCATATGTGAAGTTTTCTCTTCCCACTGGGGAACTCTAATCAGTATACAAACTTGCTGCATTATCTTCCATTTTAAATCAACACATACCCCACTCCAACCTTTCCTTGACTCCGCACATATTGGTGGACTAACTACCACTCTATTTTCTCTCTTCCTCTTTATAGAAAAACCCCTCTCAGTTGCCTATACTCATGTTCTCCAATTCTGTACTTCCAATTCTCTCCTTAACCCACTCCAATCAGATATTCATATCCAACACCAACTGAAACCACTTCCCATGGTCTCCAACAACTTCCATTTTAACAAACCTATTGATCAATTCCAGGTCCTCATCTTACTCAAACTCTTGAGCAGAATTTATCCAATGATGACTTCTCCCCTTGAAATGTTTTCTTCACTAGGCAGGCTTCCAGACCCCACATCCTCCTGGTTGGACCCCTACCCCACTCCTCAGTCTCCTCCCTCCTATCTCTGAATCTTAAAGGTTCTATTATTTGAGCACTCCTTCCTTGGGCCCTTTTCTCTACCTACATTCATTCCCTAGGTCATCTCATCTAATCTCCTGGTCTTAAACACCATTCATAAACTGATAGTGATAGTTAGTATCTAGTGTGTACTGCATACCAGATGCTGTTCTAAGGACTTTGCTTTTATTAATTCATTTAATTCTCACAATAACCCGGTGAGGCAAACACTCATTATCTCCATTTTATAGGTGGGGTAAATGAAACAGAGATATGCCAAGTTAACTTGTCCACAATTCAAGTCAGTAAGTGGCAAAGCTGAAATCTGTATTCACACAGTTTGGCTCCAAAGTTGTATACTGCCTCTATGCTGATGATTTCCAAACTTGTATCTCTAACCTTGGCTCCAGGTCATACATTTAAACCACATACCTGATAAATCTCGTTAGACTTCTAAGAGGCATCTCAAACCTAAAATGCCCCAAATTGTGTTACTGTTTCCCCATCCTTACCCCCAAACGAACCCTACTCTGCCCTGTTTTCCATCTCAGTAAATACCAGCACTCACCCAGTTGCTCAGGCGAAAAATGGTGGGTCACATGTAACTAATATACAAATGGAATGTGGGTGCCAGTACCAATATGTATATCAAATATTAATAAAGCTTAATTAAAAAAAATAAGTATAAATACAGTTGTAACAGTTTTTTTTTTTAAGATTTTATTTATTTATTTGACAGAGAGAGAGACAGCGAGAGAGGGAACACAAGCAGGGGGAGGGGGAGAGGGAGAAGCAGGCTTCCCTACAAGCAGGGAGCCCGATGCGGGGCTAGATCCCAGGACCCTGGGATCATGACCTGAGCCGAAGGCAGGTGCTTAACGAACTGAGCCACCCAGGCGCCCCTTAACAGTTTTTTTTATGCACCACATGGATCATCATGAATACATTGGAAACCACAAGCCTAGATCACTGTTAAATCTTCCTAAATGGTCCACCGCTTGAGACCTTGCCCTTCCTATGGCTAGTTTTCCACTCAGTAGCTGCACTGAACTTTGTAAAAAATCAAAACATGTCACAACTCTGCCCCCAGATTTGGACTACACAGGTCCACCTATACATGACTTTTTTTTTCCGGTAAGTACAGTACAGCATTGTAATATTTTCTTCATAAGTTTCTTTTCTCTAGCTTTATTGTAAGAATGCAATATATGATACATATAACATATAAAATATATGCTAACTGACTATATTATCAGTAAGACTGCCAATCAACAGTAGGCTATTATTTAAATTTTGGGGGGAGTCAGAAAGTTATATGAAGATTTTCCAGTATGTGGGGGGGGTGCTGACACCCCTAACTCCATGTCGTATGTCAACTGTACACTCAAAATAAAATCCATGGGCAATAAGGTCAAACATGCTCTGCCCCTGCCAATCACTTTACCCTCAATTCCTATCATTCTCCACTTCATTCTCTCTGCTCTTGTCAGACCAGTTTTCTTGCCTTTCTTCCAACATACCAAACTGGTTCTCAATGAGCTAGATCCTGACTCATGCTCTTCGCCATTTACTATTCCATCTGCCCAGAGTAACTTTTTACAAGATTTTCTTCTTCCCTCAAAACAGCCTTCCCTGACTAATCTATCTAAATAGTCCCCACTCCATCATACTCTCTCTCCTCACTCTAGGTTATATTTTTTCAAAAGCACTTATCACTTCACGTTACAATTTGTTCATTTCCTATCCAACTAAAATATAAACCCCATAATGGTTTATTCATCCTTGTATTCCCAGGGCCTAGAACTGGGTGTGACATAAATTGGATAGGCAAGTAAGTATTGTTGAACAGATACATTACCAATGCTTAATAAGCATGATCCTTTAATAAATATTTCTCAACTCTATCAACCAAACTGTTAAAATAAAATTCAAATAATTTAAAAATTCCAAGCATCTACATTTTTACAGACTCAAAAAGGACATCTCAATTTGACTTTACCTCTGCTCTTATCATCTAATAATAATTAGCAGTAGCACTATTTATGTAACACACAACGAACTTTTTTTTTTAAAGATTTTATTTATTTGTCAGAGAGAGAGCACAAGCAGGGGGAGCGGCAGAGGGAGAAGCAGGCTCCCTGCTGAGCAGGGAGCCCGATGCGGGACTCATCCCAGGACCCTGGGACCATGACCTGAGCCTAAGGCAGTTGCTTAACTGACGGAGCCACCCAGGTGCCCCTACAAAGAACTTTTTAAATGATACTGTTAGAAAGAAGTGCTTTCTCCAGGGGCGCCTGGGTGGCTCAGTCGGTTGAGTAGCCAACTCTTAATTTTGGCTCAGGTCATGATCTCAGGGTCCTGGGACTGAGCCCTGCATCCCCTCAGGCTCTGTGCTCAGTAAGGAATCTGCTTGAGGATTCTCTCCCTCTGCCCACCCCCTCTCCCCACTTCGGCTCGCCTGCCTGCGTGCCTGCTCTCTCTCTCTCTGAAATAAATCTTTTAAGAAAGTGTTTTCTCCCACGCATATCTACAAAAAAAAAAATTGATTCAATTCTGAAGAAGAGAATACAAAAGCATACCAACTATATTTTAAATACTAGTTTAGGGGGCGGAGCAAGATGGCGGAGGAGTAGGAGACCTGGATTTCGTCTGGTCCCAGGAATTCAGCTGGATAGGGATCAAACCATTCTGAACACCTACAAACTCAACAGGAGATCTAAGAAAAGAATAGCAACAACTCTCTGAACAGAAAAGCGACCACTTTCTGGAAGGTAGGACGTGCGGAGAAGTGAATCCGAGGCAATATTCGGGAGGCTAGACGGGGGGGAGGGGCCTCCGTCGGCCGCTTCTGGCAAGTGATAGAGCCGGGGAGCACAAAATCGGAACTTTTAGAAGTCCGCTCCACTGAGGGACGTCGCTCCAGTGGCTAAGCTGGGGGTGGAACCCTCGCGGGGCAGTGTGGTCTCAGGACCCTAAGGGTCACAGAAAGACCGGGGGTGCCTGAGTGCGGCGGAAATCCCAGGTATCGGAGCAGGGAAGCTGGCTGCAGAGACGGAGCCGAGGAGGGGGCTTTCAGCTTGGGGTTGCCATAAACCGTGATCCGCGGCACAGTCGGGCCACTGCTCCTCCAGCAGGGACCCAACACGCTGCAGATCCGGGGAGACTCCCCTTCCTCCCCCAGGAGGAGCAGCGCGGGAGCGCACCACAGGGATCTGCTGGGTTTGGAGACTCCACACGGGGTCGGGTGCCAGAGATAGAAATCCTCCCTCTGTCGCAGGCCGGGTGAGCACGCAGTGCGGCCGGAGACCGGGGAGACGGGAGTGACTGACTGGGGGCTCACTGAGGAGCGGGGCCCCGAGTTCTCGGCTCCTCCGGGCAGGAGATTGCGAGGCCACCATTTTCACTCTCGTCCTCCAAAGCTCTACAGAAAGCTTGCAGGGAACAAAAGCTCCGGAGAGCAAACCCGAGCAGATTACTTAGTCCTGACTGGGCAAGGGCGGGGCAATTCCGCCTCCAGCAAAGACATTTGGGAACCATGGCAACAGGCCCCTCCCCCAGAAGATCAGCAAGACCAGCCAGCCAAAACCAAGTTTACAGATCAATGAGAACAGCAGAACTCCAGCGCTAGGGGAATACTGCACATAGAATCCATGGCTTTTTTACCATGATTCTTTAGTCTTTCAAAGTTAATTTTTTTTTAACTTTTTTTTTTGAATTTTTCTTTTTCCCTTTTTCAACCAACATCTTATCCTTTTTTAAAAACCATTTTTATTTTTCATTTTTAGAGTCATATTCTATCCCTTCATAGTAGTTACCGGTATTTTTGGCATATATATATATATATATATATATAAGTTGTTCTCTCTTTAAAATTTTGATATAGTTTCTTCTAACAGATCAAAATATACCCTAAATCTCTAGTGTATGGTTTTTTTCTACTCTCCTGCCTGATCACATTCTCTCCTTTTTAAATCCTCTTCTTTCTTCTTTCAAACAACTTCTTATCAATTCCTTTTATAAAATTTTTTATAATTTTCATCTTTACAGTCATATTCCATCCCTTCATCATATCAACCCTTATTTTTGTACATATATAAGTTTTTCTTTCTTTAAAATTTTCGGAGGCACTTTCTTCTAACAGACCAAATTACACCCAAAATCTAGTGTATGGCACTGATCTATGTACCAGCCTGATCATATTTGATCATATTCTGTTTTTTTGTTTTGTTTTGTTCTGTTTTTGTTTGTTTTTATCTTTTTCTTTTTTTTTCTTTTTCTTTTTTCTCTCTTTCCCTTTCTTTTCCCCCTGCTTCAGGTCTTTTCTGATTTGCTTAGAGTATATTTTCTGGGGACGCTGTTACCCTGTTAGCATTTTGTTCTCTCATTAATCTATTCTCCTCTGCACAAAATGACAAGACGGAAAAAATCACCTCAACAAAAAGAACAAGAGGTAGTACCGACTGCCAGGGACCTACTCAATATGGACATTAGTACGATGTCGGATCTAGAGTTCAGAATCATCACTTTAAAGATACTAGCTGGGCTTGAAAAAAGCATGGAAGTTATTAGAGAAACCCTTTCTGGAGAAATAAAAGAACTAAAATCTAACCAAGTCGAAATCAAAAAGGCTATTAATGGGGGCGCTAACTGCTAGGATAAATGAGGCAGAAAAGAGAATCAGTGATACAGAAGACCAAATGATGGAAAATAAAGAAGCTGAGAAAAAGAGAGACAAACAACTACTGGATGACGAGGGCAGAATTCGAGAGATAAACGATACCATAAGACGAAACAACATTAGAATAATTGGGATCCCAGAAGAAGAAGAAAGAGAGAGAGGGGCCGAAGGTATATTGGAGCAAATTACAGCAGAGAACTTCCCTAATTTGGGGAAGGAAACAGGCATCAAAATCCAGGAAGCACAGAGAACCACTCTCAAAATCAATAAAAATAGGTCAACACCCCGACATCTAATAGTAAAACTTACGAGTCTCAGAGACAAAGAGAAAATCCTGAAAGCAGCTCGGGAGAAGAGATATGTAACCTACAATGGTAGAAACATTAGATTGGCAACAGACCTATCCACAGAGACCTGGCAGGCCAGAAAGGACTGGCAGGACATATTCAGAGCACTAAATGAGAAAAATATGCAGCCAAGAATACTATATCCAGCTAGGCTGTCATTGAAAATTGAAGGAGAGATAAAAAGCTTCCAGGACAAACAAAAACTAAAGGAATTTGTAAACACGAAACCAGCCCTGCAAGAAATATTGAAAGGGGTCCTCTAAGCAAAGAGAGAGCCTAAAACCAATATAGACCAGAAAGGAACACAGACAATATACAGTAACAGTCACCTTACAGGCAATACAATGGCACTAAATTCCTATCTTTCAATAGTTACCCTGAATGTAAATGGGCTATATGCCCCAATCAAAAGACACAGCCTATCAGATTGGATTAAAAAACAAGACCCATCGATATGCTGTCTGCAAGAGACTCATTTTAGACCCAAAGACACCCCCAGATTGAAAGTGAGGGGGTGGAAAACCATTTACCATGCTAATGGACACCAAAAGAAAGCTGGGGTGGCAATCCTTATATCAGACAAATTAGATTTTAAACCAAAGACTGTAATAAGAGATGAGGAAGGACACTATATCCTACTTAAAGGGTCTATCCAACAAGAAGATCTAACAATTGTAAATATCTATGCCCCTAACATGGGAGCAGCCAATTATATAAGGCAATTAATAACAAAAGCAAAGAAACACAATGACAACAATACAGTAATAGTGGGGGACTTTAACACCCCCCTCACTGAAATGGACAGATCATCTAAGCAAAAGATCAACAAGGAAATAAAGACTTTAAATGACACGCTGGACCAAATGGACTTCACAGACATATTCAAAACATTCCATCCCAAAGCAACGGAATACACATTCTTCTCTAGTGCCCATGGAACATTCTCCAGAATCGATCACATCCTAGGTCATAAATCAGGTCTCAACCAGTACCAAAAGACTGGGATCATTCCCTATTTTCAGACCACAATGCTTTGAAACTAGAACTCAATCACAAGAGGAAAGTAGGAAAGAACTCAAATACATGGAGGCTAAAGAGCATCCTACTAAAGAATGAATGGGTCAACCAGGAAATTAAGAATTTAAAAAATTCATGGAAACCAATGAAAATGAAAACACAACTATTCAAAACCTTTGGGATGCAGCAAAGGCAGTCCTGAGAGGAAAGTATATAGCAATACAAGCCTTTCTCAAGACACAAGAAAGGTCTCAAGTACACAACCTAACCCTACACCTAAAGGAGCTGGAGAAAGAACAGCAAATAAAGCCTAAACCCAGCAGAAGAAGAGAAATAATAAAGATCAGAGCAGAAATCAGTGAAATAGAAACTACAAGAACAGTAGAACAGATCAACGAAACTAGGAGCTGGTTCTTTGAAAGAATTAACAAGATTGATAAACCCCTGGCCAGACTTATCAAAAAGAAAAGAGAAATGACCCAAATCAACAAAATCATGAATGAAAGAGGACAGATCACAACCAACACCAAAGAAATACAAACAATTATAAGAACATATTATGAGCAACTCTATGCCAGTAAATTAGATAACCTGGAAGAAATGGATGCATTCCTAGAGATGTATCAACTACCAAAACTGAACCAGGAAGAAATAGAAAACCTGAACAGACCTTTTAACCACTAAGGAAATTGAAGTAGTCATCAAAAATCTCCCAACAAACAAAAGCCCAGGGCCAGATGGCTTCCCGGGGGAATTCTACCAAACATTTCAAGAAGAATTAATACCTATTCTTCTGAAACTGTTCCAAAAACTAGAAATGGAAGGAAAACTTCCAAACTCCTTTTATGAGGCCACCATTACCTTGATCCCATAACCAGACAAAGACCCCATCAAAAAGGAGAATTACAGACCAATATCCCTGATGAACATGGATGCAAAAATTCTCACCAAAATACTAGCCAATAGGATCCAACAGTACATTAAAAGGATTATTCACCACGACCAAGTGGGATTTATCCCTGGGCTGCAAGGTTGGTTCAACATCCGCAAATCAATCAACGTGATACAATACATTAACAAAAGAAAGAAAAAGAATCATATGATCCTCTCAATAGATGCAGAAAAAGCATTTGACAAAGTACAGCATCCTTTCTTGATCAAAACTCTTCAGAGTATAGGGATAGAGGGTACGTACCTCAATATCATAAAAGCCATCTATGAAAAACCTATAGCGAGTATCATTCTCAATGGGGAAAAACTGAGAGCTTTCCCCCTAAGGTCAGGAACGCGGCAGGGATGTCCACTATCACCATTGCTATTCAACATAGTATTAGAAGTCCTAGCCACAGCAATCAGACAACAAAAAGAAATAAAAGGCATCCAAATCGGCAAAGAAGAAGTCAAACTCTCACTCTTTTCAGATGATATGATACTTTATGTGGAAAACCCAAAAGACTCCACCCCAAAACTGCTACAACTCATACAGGAATTCAGTAAAGTGGCAGGATATAAAATCAATGCACAGAAATCAGTGGCATTCCTATACACCAACAACAAGACAGAAGAAAGAGAAATTAAGGAGTTGATCCCATTTACAATTGCACCCAAAACCATAAGATACCTAGGCATAAATCTAACCAAAGAGGCAAAGGATCTGTACTCAGAAAACTATAAAATACTCATGAAAGAAATTGAGGAAGACACAAAGAAATGGAAAAACGTTCCATGCTCATGGATTGGAATAACAAATATTGTGAAGATGTCAATGCTACCTAGAGCAATCTACACATTCAATGCAATCCCCATCAAAATACCATCCACTTTTTTCAAAGAAATGTAACAAATAATCCTAAAATTTGTATGGAACCAGAAAAGACCCCGAATAGCCAGAGGAATGTTGAAAAAGAAAACCAAAGCTGGCGGCATCACAATTCCGGACTTCAAGCTCTATTACAAAGCTGTCATCATCAAGACAGTATGGTACTGGCACAAAAACAGACACACAGATCAACGGAACAGAATAGAGAGCCCAGAAATGGACCCTAAACTCTATGGTCAACTAATCTTTGACAAAGCAGGAAAGAATGTCCAATGGAAAAAAGACAGTCTCTTTAACAAATGGTGTTGGGAAAATTGGACAGCCACATGCAGAAGAATGAAACTGGACCATTTCCTTACACCACACACAGAAATAGACACAAAATGGTTGAAAGACCTCAATGTGAGACAGCAGTCCATCAAAATCCTAAAGGAGAACACAGGCAGCAACCTTTTCGACCTCAGCCGCAGCAACTTCTTCCTAGAAACATCGCCAAAGGCAAGGGAAGCAAGGGCAAAAATGAACTATTGGGACTTCATCAAGATAAAAAGCTTTTGCACAGCAAAAGAAACAGTCAACAAAACCAAAAGACAACCGACAGAATGGGAGAAGATATTTGCAAATGACATATCAGATAAAGGGCTAGTATCCAAAATCTATAAAGAACTTATCAAACTCAACACCCAAAGAACAAAGAATCCAATCAAGAAATGGGCAGAAGACATGAACAGACATTTTTCCAAAGAAGACATCCAAATGGCCAACAGACACATGAAAAAGTGCTCAACATCCCTTGGCATCAGGGAAATCCAAATCAAAACCTCAATGAGATACCACCTCACACCAGTCAGAATGGCTAAAATTAACAAGTCAGGAAATGACAGATGTTGGCGGGGATGCGGAGAAAGGGGAACCCTCCTACACTGTTGGTGGGAATGCAAGCTGGTGCAGCCACTCTGGAAAACAGTATGGAGGTTCCTCAAAAAGTTGAAAATAGAGCTACCATACAATCCTGCAATTGCACTACTGGGTATTTACCCCAAAGATACAAATGTAGGGATCTGAAGGGGTATGTGCACCCCGACGTTTATAGCAGCAACGTCCACAATAGCCAAACTGTGGAAAGAGCCAAGATGTCCATCGACAGATGAGTGGATAAAGAAGATGTGGTATATATATATGATGGAATATTATGCAGCCATCAAAAGGAATGAGATCTTGCCATTTGCAACGACGTGGATGGAACTGGAGGGTATTATGCTGAGCGAAATAAGTCAAACAGAGAAGGACATGTATCATATGACCTCACTGATATGAGGAATTCTTAATCTCAGGAAACAAACTGAGGGTTGCTGGAGTGGGGGGTGGGGTGGGAGGGAGGGGGTGACTGGGTGATAGACACTGGGGAGGGTATGTGCTCTGGTAAGCACTGTGAATTTTGCAAGACTGTTGAATCTCAGATCTGTACCTCTGAAACAAATAATGCAATATACGTTAAGAAAAAAAAAAAAAGAAGAAGATAGCAGGAGGGGAAGAATGAAGCGGGGGAAATCGGAGGGGGAGACGAACCATGAGAGACGATGGACTCTGAAAAACAAACAGGGTTCTAGAGGGGAGGGGGGTGGGAGGATGGGTTAGCTTGGTGATGGGTATTAAAGAGGGCACGTTCTGCATGGAGCACTGGGTGTCATGGAACACTACATCTATAACTAATGATGTAATGTATGGTGATTAACATAACAATAAAAAATTTAAAAAAATAAATAAATACTAGTTTAAAACACAGAATTCCCAGATGATCCCATGTTAGCACCAGCTACTAAATTTACTAGGTAAAGTAGAGATTAATGAAGTAATGTTCACCATTTTACATATTGAAAATAGGATTTCTTTTACTTTTTTTTTTTTAAAGATTTTATTTATTTATTTGACAGAGAGACATAGCGAGAGAGGAAATACAAGCAGGGCAAGTGGGAGAGGGAGAAGCAGGCTTCCCGCTAAGCAGAGAGCCCGATGCAGGGCTCGATCCCAGGACCCTGGGATCATGACAGAGCCGAAGGCAGATGCTTAACAATTGAGGCACCTAGGGGCCCCTGAAAACAGGATTTCTACCATTTATGTTGGACTGAATGAAATAATATGTCTATTATTCTCAGAATCAATTTCCACCCATCTCATTTATTTCTATCCTATGAAGGTGCTGATTTCAAAGAATTATGTTGCCCTGCCTCTCTCATCCCTGATAAAATGTCACTTTGTCTTTCTCTTTAGTATCACACTACATATATTCACCCAAGCTTTTACTAGGCATCCAGTTACACCTCCTGAAGGCACCTCTTATTGACCACATAAGTAAATATAAGATTTATCTTATTGAGTGGTCCAGGGCATTTTATAGAAATAAAGAATGAATTGCAAAAAAAAAAAAAAAAAAGAATTGCTTTATACCAAAAGTCCTCGACCCATTCTGCTTCCAGATCAGCAAGAAAAGTGCCACCACCTTACCTTTCTTCCAAGTACGAAATCTAAGAATCACCTTCTCTCCTTACATCAAGCTGTAATGAAACCTGTCTTCTTATGCATTTCTCAAATTAATCCTTTCTACTCTTCACATGGCCGAGCTGACAATGCACCTACTGTATGTTACTGCTGTAGTATTCTCAAACTTCCAGCTCAAAGCCCCTCTTCTTTTCTTATCATTTCCAAATGGCACTAATAATTCTCTAACATTTTCTATAACCCTTTCTTATTAGGTCTGAACTCTTCATTTTTACTTCAATTCTCTGTGCTCCAGTGCTTTGGTAGTAAGTTCTCTCTCTGATAACATCTCACGCTTAGGTTTTAAACTGCTTCCCACATCTCATCTCCCACCCCCAATACATATTATGTGATGTTTGGAACTTCCTAATTTTTTTTTTACATCTTTTAATCTACCTTTCTTCAAACTTCATCACAAATTTAAGGAGAGATTCATTTGTCCATCTTCAATCTACCAGGGTAGTAACATTACAAAGAATGGAATGGATACAAAGGAACTGCAAAGAACCAACCTATGGCTTGGAGAGGGAGGAACTGATGATGACTTCAGGCAGGAGGGAAGGAAATGGGCAGGGAATAGGATTTACAGAGGAAAAAAAGTCTGAAAGGTCCCAGCAACAGGAGGGAATGGAATCAGTTCAACTTAGAAGACTCATCCTTAAAACAATATACATCTAAAGGACATCTTATATAAAGAGAAAGAAAGGATGAAGGGGGAAGCTATAGAGATTTTTGAGAGAAAAAGGAGAGAAAGATCCAAGTTAGACGGTCTTCTCAATAAAAGAAGGCAGGCAATCTGCAGAGGATGAAGGGGTAGAATTAATTCAGAAAACCTTATTAACAATCAAACAGGGGCACCTGGGTGGCTCAGTCGGTTAAGTGTCTGCCTTCAGCTCAGGTCATGATCCCAGGGTCCTGGGATGAGTCCTGCATCAGGCTCCCTCTCCCTCTGCCACTCCCCCTGCTGTGCTTGCTCTCTCTGTCAAATAAATAAATAAAATCTTAAAAAAAAAAAATAGAATGAGTAAGAAGTATGTGTGCAGGTGAGTATGATCACCAAGAAGGTCAGGAGAAAAATAATTCACCAGTACACACGCTACTGTAAAAACACTAATTTATCTAAAAACGTCCTAAATTTTATTTTTAAGGAGCTCCTGGAGAGCAGGCACCATCACGTGTTCTCCCTACTTCTTCCCATAACATACACATTATGGGTATGAAAAACAAGAGATGGTGATAATGTCTTTGCAAAATTTTTATAGGCCAGTGAATTACTAATACAAGTAAATCATTACCATGTGTAAACACATTCAACTTAAATACACACTGATTTTATTTATTTTTAAAGATTTTATTTATTGGTTTTTGAGAGAGAGAGAGAGCATGAACCAGGGGGAGGGGCAGAGGGAGAAGCAGACTCCCCACTGAGAGGGGAGCCCAATTCAGGACTCTGATCCCAGGACCCCGGAATCACGACCTGAGCCGAAGGCAGACGCTTAGCCGACTGAGCCACCCAGGTGCCCCATACACACTGATCTTAAAAATTAACGCTAGGGGTACCTGGGTGGCTCAGTCGGTTAAGCGTCTGTCTTTGGCTCAGGTCATGATCCTGGAGTCCCAGGATCGAGCCCAGTGGGGCTCCCTGCTCAGTGGGGAGTCTGCTTCTCCCTCTCCTTCTGAAGCCCCCCCACCCCAACTCTTGTTCTCTCCTCTCACTCTCTAATAAAATCTTTAATAAATAAAAATTAACCCTAAAAGATGGCTGATACTCAAAAACATTGTGTCACCTGATGCCTTCTTTTTCTTCTTTCACTTTGATTAAAAGAAAACTTAAAGCCAGTCTAAGGAAGTACATTATGCTTTTATCTTCCTGTGCCTTCAGGCACAATGAATTTCCTTATCTGTAGGGTCAACTGGAGATGCTTGGAGCAGTACCTGGCCCGTAGTAGGGATTCAATAAATGTTACCCAACTACTATTCGTGAATGCTGTTTTCACTGTTTGGAATACCACCAAGTAATGTTAAGTTCCCAAAAGTTTAATTTAATAAAAACTCTAGATATTGATGTTGGTTCAAAATCCCAGCAGAAATGATACAACTACTTAACAGCTAGTTCACAATAAAACCCTAGATGGAGTCTGGATTCACACACTAAAACAGCAACTTAGAACGTAAATGCCACAGCAAACTATGTCAAAGCATTAATCATTTTTCCACCCCACCATGAGGAACAAAAACACTCTCTTCCTTAAAGATATTTTCAACCCCTAGATAGTCCTGTCTAACTACCTCCTCTCCCACACTTGCCAGCCATCTGTACTTATAGCTTTTCCTTGAACGCTCCTCAAAGATTCCTGTACCACTATCATGTGTACTAGTGGTTTATTCCAGGAGCAACTGAAACATCTCCTTTCCTTTTAAATACTCGTTTCTGTGGAGAAATCCTGAAATTTCTAAAAGCACACATTATAACTAGGACATAGCCCTCTTTCTGGAGGTCTGCACAGCTAAGTCCCAATACGGCACTATTTTTAGGTAACACTCTAGCGAGCGCTAGACCAAGGCACTCTTCTTGGTCTCTCTACAGCCCACCCATGCCCCCCACCCCTTACCAGACACATGGGAACATATGACAAGAACAGGCATAGACAGCCTTCCTCCCACAGCAGGTTGAAAGCTTGATCAGCACATATATTTGATTTTTCTAACTTCACTTAAAAAGATTTTAGTCAATAATACCATGTAGTAATAAATTCAATGGAAGAGTAGATTTTAGTCCTAACTCTACCATGACTAGCTGTGTGATCTTGAGCAAGTCACCTAACTTCACAATGCCTATCTCCTTATACATATAACATATGAAGGGTTTTGGCCTAGATGTGCCCTATGGTTGCTCTCTCACATTCTATGACTACAATTATTATAATGCTAAAAGCAGATGAAATCTCTACTTCTGACACACGGAGGCTTCAAATCAAACCACGGATCCACATCTTCCTATTAACCCAACCATTCAAAATAGCTGCCATAATACAGTGATCAGCATGCTCTCCAATCACACACTCCTGATCAAGAGGGCACAAAGAATACAAAGAATTAAAGAGTGCAGCAATGTAAGGAAGAGTTGTCTGGCAGTCAACCTTCTATATTCATGCTTGAGGGTATTCTACAATTACACAGTCTCAAACTAACAGAATATTCAAGTTAGGTTGCTATTCCTAAGAAAAAATGTATCTCTAACAAAAGATCACAGCAGCACAGTCCATACTATTTCCAATAATAAGCTAATCTATTGCTCCCACTGATTTCTTTTTATGACAGGCATAAGTAACTAACAGAGTAAAAATTCAGATTAAAGTTAAAAATGACATTTCATTCAAAATGCTTTTCAATGTACCATACTTAATACAAAAACCAGTTGCCCCCTAATTCAATAAAAGAAAAGGTGAGATTACAAATGGGAAAAACATTATGAAGCAAATTAAAATTGTTGTTCATTTTTTTTTTTTTTTTAAACAAACGTGTCTCTTATATGTGCCTAGAACTGCCGGACACAAATACAAGTAAGTTAAGGAATGTGTGGTCTCATGGCGAAGTTAGATCTATTTTTCGTGTGAAATTAGCAAGTTTCCATAGTCTAAAATATCAGAATAATCTCTTTACCCAGCCCACTGTCCCTCTAAGCGTGCCAAGCCTCTACTATGAACATCCTTGAAAACCTTATTTAACTCAAACTTCAACTCTTTGCTGAAACCTTCTCCATTCCCTCTCAACAGAGGTATTACTCCCATTCTGATGGCTGACACATTTTCTTCCCTTTCAGCATTAGTCCTAGAGATTAATTTCTAAAATTAAGTCCCAAACTGTCCTTCCCAGCCTCTTTTTATCTCTAGCCAAGTCTGGCTACTCTAAAAAAAAATTATTTGACAATCTTTCCAGATCCTAATCCTGCTTTTCATAAACTGCTAATTGGTTTTCTTGATTTTGATGAAAATAGTAATGAAACTCTAGTATGACCTGAAAACCCTTTCACATCTGTGTACTTCTTCCTCAAGGGCACCCTGACAAGGCTCAACCTGGCCCTACAGCTTAGTGTCAAACACCACAACACTAATACCTGGCCAAATTATTGTAATTACTTGGGTTTGTACCTGTTTAAGGACTCCCTTAGTCCTAAACTCAAAAAAGCACACTCCTCGAAAGCACAAAACAGTACCTTCTTTTTGTTTCTACTACCGCCCCCCCATATCTAGGACAGAGTAGGCACATAATAACTGTGGGATGAATGGCTTGAGTTTCTATGAGATTCAGTAGTTGCCTAATCACATTTTGTAAATGCCAGCTGCAATGAATGGAATTTTCAACGTGGGCAGTTAACAGAAACAGATTTCCATTCCTCTGCTATCTTTATTCAGCCCCACGCCCATTCCTGGCTAAGCTTTCAACTCTCACCCCACAACTACACCTGACAATAAATTTGGACTCACTCACAAGCCTCCTATTCTCCTTAATTCCCTCTAAACCTCTCAAACCCTGCCCCAGCTCCCTTGCACCCACCATCCACTTCAGTGAAATAAACTACAAATCTGTCCTGAACATCCTGTATCCCAGCAGATAATGGATCTCTTCTGTGAAAAAGACTTTTTTTTCCCTCTGGAGAGGGAGAGAGAATCTCAAGCAGGCTCCAGGACCAGCATGGAGCCTGACTTGGGGCTGGATCTCACAACCTTGAGATCATGACTTGAGCCAAAATCAAGAGCTGGATGCTTAACAGACTGAGCCATCCAGGCGCCCTTAAAAAGATTTTTCTGGGAAGCAATCACATACTAACAACCAAAAAGGCTTAAAGCACATATAAGAAGTTTTGATAAAACTTAACTGATATAGGGTGCCTGGGTGGCTCAGTCGGTTAAGCATTTGACTTCAGCTCAGGTCGTGATCTTGGGTTCCTGGGATAGAGCTCTGTGTGGGCTCTGTGGTTAGCCAGCAATCTGCTTCTTCCTCTGCCCTCCCCCAGCTAGTGCTCTGGTTCTCTTTCTTTCTCTTTCCCTAATAAACAAAATCTTTAAAAAAAACACACACACAAAAACCCTTAACTGATATATATTAAACATAGTTTCAGAATATATGCCTGCCTATAACCCCTAGAGAAATCCCTACTTAGCTTCCTCAGTGGGCAATCGCCTACATGACTGAGTCATGCCCCTCTCTGTGATTGGATCAGTGGTAAATACCTGACGCAGGAATCACCCAGTCATAGGCTTACAGAGGGCCTACACCCTGTGTGAACGAGCTCCAAAAGATGAATAAAACCAATCAGATTAGCTGAGGAATCTGCACTAGAAAATACAGAAAATGTCATCCTAAACTGCAAGATCACAGTGTGTGAAATCCTGGATTAAAGGGGGGGAAAAAAAAAAAGAGCAGCTCACTTAGCCACATAGCTCTCCTCAAAATGTTATCACTTGAGAATATGAAAAAGGTAACTTGAGTGTTGCTAAGGATCATGTGTTCTCTTTGGGCAACTGGCCAATTAAGAAGGAGAGTGGGGTTTCTTCTTCACTTTTGTGGAATATAAAAAGAATGCTTAAGGGAGCAGTTATTTGTGAGCAAGGAGAGGGATTATCCTCTGGCTGCCTCAATGTTCTAATTTTGGGCCCTGGTGAGTAAGTTTCCTTTTATTTCTTTAAAAGCAGGGCAACAAATAGCCATGTTTGTGCTAACGCTAAATTATATGGTATGTACATTGGACATGACTGAAAACTATTTTTGCAAAGGTGTATTTCATTCTACCACTGCCTCAAAATTTTCTTGTGAATAGAACTGTAAAAGGGGCTCCTGGGTGGCTCAGTCATTAAGCGTCTGCCTTCAGCAGGGTCCTGGGATCGAGCACCGCACAGGGCTCCCTGCTCAGTGGGAAGCCTGCTTCTCCCTCTCCCACTCCCCCTGCTTGTGTTCCCCCTCTCGCTGTGTCTCTGTCAAATAAATAAAATCTTTAAAAAAAAAAAAAAAAGAAATGTTAAATACTCAGTTTTAACCCATACAAATAAATTTTTATACATAATGGAGATGTCCTCCAAAGTTAATTGTAATGTTACATCCATTCACCAAAACCCATATATCCCAAAATTTTACATTTAAAAATGTTAGAATCATATCCCTACCTAAGTCTCCCAAACACTGATGGCAGCATACAGCACTTGTCTACACATCTATTTATCAAATGCAAATACCACATTTTAAAAATCCACAAATAGCAAAACATTATAAACTCAGTTGCCAGATCATAAGGATTCCTACAATTTCAACTTCCCTTATCATATAAATGTTCATCGGTGCTGTAAGTCAAAACTCAAAAGTTTGGGGTTCATATATGTATTTACTTTTACTAACCTTTTGTGACAACACAAATGAGTAGTGGAATGAGGGAGGAGAATGCAAAGTCCTTAAATGATTTCCCCCAAATTACATCTATATTTATCTCTATCTATAAAATAAAATATGACTTAAAAGACAGCTACTAAAAATTCAAATCAATACTCTCCAGGGGCACCTAGGTGGCTCAGTCGTTAAGCGCCTGCCTTCGGCTCAGGTCATGATCCCAGGGTCTTGGGATCGAGCCCCACATCAGGCTCCCTGCTCGGCGGGAAGCCTGCTTCTCCCTCTCCCACTCCCCTTGCTTGTGTTCCTGCACTCGTTATCTCTCTGTCAAATACATAAAAATAAAATCTTAAAAAAAAAAAAAAACCTCTCCAAATCCCCTGCACACCTTTCCAGCCTCATCTCCCATGCTCCTCCTATACCAACCCTTTATCCCAGGCAAATCTAACGATCTGCTCACTCATATTTCTGAGCCTTTGTACATATTACTCCCTCTGTCTGGATGCACTTCCCTCTGGTCTTTGTCTTCAGAGTTCCTATTTATCCCTCAAGGTCCATCTCAGATGTCGCCTCCTCTGGGAGGACTTCCCTGACATGTTTCTTTTTCCTCCTCCCCAAATCAGCTACTCCTGTAACCACATTCCACACATGTTAACCACCGTTTACTCCTATATCTCCACAACTTTAACTGCTTCAGAGTTTTGTCTATCTCTCATTTATCTCCAGGCTAAGAAAGTACCTGTGCACATAAAAGGTGATCAGAGATACCAAATCATAAATAAGTTAATAAATGAGCCTCCTTGGGGATACTGCAACACTGAAAACCAAAAAGCTCAACAAAATGCAATGCAGTGTCCTAAATTGGATCCTGAAGCAGAAAAGGAACATTAATGGAAAAACTTGAAATCTAAATAAAGTATGTAGTTTAGTTAACATTAATGCACCAATATTGTGCACTGATATGCACCAATATTGTGCAGTGTTGACAAATGTACCATAGCTATGTAAGATGTCAACATTAAGGGAAACCAGGTGAAGCGTATATAGGTACTCTACGTTCGTACATCTCCGCAACTTTCCTATAAATGTGAAATTATTGCAAAATAAAAAGTTTATTAAAAAAAACTTGTAAGGGTGCCTGGCTGGCTCAGTTGGTTAAGAGTCTGCCTTTGGCTCAGGTCATGATCCCGGTGTCTTGGGATCAAGCCCCATGCTGAGCAGGGAGCCGCCTTCTCCCTCTCCCTCTGCTGTTCCTCCTGCTTGTGCTCTCTGTCAAATAAATAAATAAAATCTTTAAAAACAAAACACACACACACACACAAAATCCTTGCAAGTAGTCTAGAAAAACTCAAAAAACTACAAACATTGATGAGGACGTGAATGTGGATTTTAGTTATTACCATAATAACAAAAATAAAAGGGTAAGAAACGTATTTCTCTTCTTAAAAGCAGAGAAGAGGGGCGCCTAGGTGGCTCAGTCGTTAAGTGTCTGCCTTTGGCTCAGGTCATGATCCAGGGTCCTGCCATCAAGCCCGGCATCGGGCTCCCTGCTCCCCGGAAAGCCTGCTTCTCCTTCTCCCCCTGCTTGTGTTCCTTCTCTTGCTGTGTCTCTCTCTGTCAAATAAATAAAATCTTTAAAAAAAAAAAAA
>NW_022589705.1:10809382-10852982 GCF_004348235.1 Phoca vitulina
CTGTCAAATAAATAAAATCTTTTAAAAAAAAAAAAAAAAAAAAAAAGGCAGAGAAGAGAGGTGGCTGGGTGGCCCAGTCGGTTAAGCTTCTGCCAGCTCAGGTCACAGTCCTGGGATAGAGCCCTAAGCCTCAGGCTTCCCTGCTCAGTGGGGAGTCTGCTTCCCCACCCCCCATGATCTCTCGTACTTGCGCTCTCCCAAATAAATAAAATCTTAAAAAAAAAAAAAAAAAAGCAGAGGATGGAAGGAAGGAAATTAGTTTTTAACAACCTGAAATGAACCAAAATATGTGAGGATTTATTAATGCTGAAAAATGGAGAAAGAGATTTGTATCATTAAACTGAAGTAATTCAATGTTTATTTTCAAAAATACATAACTCAACATTAAAATAACTTCCATGAAAAGTTTAAGACTGCATTATCCTAACACATACATCAGAACTACACTATCTGTGTAAATCATGGTAGTGATTTTATCATTACATCAAACGGAACCCTGTTCTGAAGTTATCAATTCTGATGTTCTAACTTCAGGAAACAGAGGGGAAAATGTTCTATCAAAAGTATATCACTCTAAAACAATCCTTTAATTTACAGTAATCTATAAAATATAATTTCCAAGGTCCTGGGCAAAATTTCCATACAACATTCTCCATTTAATAAAAAGTATAAAAACTAGGGATATCAATACATGACTAAAACAGAAATCCAAATACACTGTACCATTTCCATAATAAGCTCTTAGAGTTCAATGGAATACTATTTTAATTTTAAAATCCAACTACTACAGGAAATTACAAGATGACAAGAATCAAGCTACCTTGCTAATTAACTTTAAAGAAGTCTGATTTAAATGGTCCCCATATCACCAGAGTAATAACTATTAACAGCAGGCCACATAAATAAAAGCAGGAGAGGGGCACCTGGGTGGCTCAGTTGGTTAAGTGGCTGTCTTTGGCTGGGGTCATGATCCTGGGATTGAGCCCAGCCTCTGGGCTCCCTGCTCAGTGGGGAGTCTGTTTCTCCCTCTCCCTCTGCCCCTCCCCCTGCTTGTGTGTGCTCTCTGTCAAATAAATGAATAAATTAATACAATCTCTTAAAAAAGCAGGAGATACAAGCACAACTTAAATACAAGAGTGTAGGGATGCCTGGGTGGCTCAGTCGTTAAGCTTCTGCCTTCGGCTCGGGTCATGATCCCAGGGTCCTGGGATGAAGTCCCACATCGGACTCCTTGCTGAGGGGGGAGCCTGCTTTTCCCTCTGCCTGCCACTCCCTCTGCTTGTTCTCTCTCTCACAAATAAATGAATAAAATCTTTAAAAATAAATAAATAAGTGTACATTTTAATCATGGTGAGACATCCCTAACTGTACAGCTGTAGATTTACAAGAGCAACTAGAAAAAATTTAGAATACTATCTATTTCAAAGTTAAGCAACAAAAAATTTTCAAGATATAAAACACTAACAATCATGCAAAAAATTCAGTCTTTTTGTATCAATATTAAAAACATTTACCCATTTGTGAATTAGACTTGGTGACAAAGAGGCCCGTAACAGCAAAACAGTAATGGAACAATGAACACACTAATGTCTCCACTAGCCCTTAACAAATCTATTAAACTTTTAAGTATCTTCCAAGTCTAACTTGAAAATCAAAGGAAATCCACTAAAGACTATACCTTCCTGAAACTTGTTTCTAAGATTACCAGGCCATTATTCAGGTACAAGTCAAACAAATTTGGTCTTCTGGTTCTTCTTCTTTGTTTGATTTGTATCTGATATATTCATTTCTGTTACAACTTACTAATATCAAGACATGAAAAATAAGTTATTTCATTTACAGAGAGCACTGTATCAAAACTGGGACAATTAAGCAGTGCTCCAAAGACAATGTTATTCAGCTCAAGCAGCTTCAATTACAGCTATGATACAGATGACTGCTAAGCAGGTAACAGCCTAGAGAGATAAAGGCTTAAAGATAACTCTAACTTGGTGGCGCCTGGGTGGCTCAGTCGTTAAGCGTCTGCCTTCGGCTCAGGTCATGATCCCGGAGTCCTGGGATCGAGCCCCGCATCGGGCTCTGCTCTGCGGGAAGCCTGCTTCTCCCTCTCCCACTCCCCCTGCTTGTGTTCTCTCTCTCGCTGTGTATCTCTCTCTGTCAAATAAATAAACAAAAATCTTTAAAAAAAAAAAAAAAAAAAAAAGATAACTCTAACTTGCTAAACACCAAAAAAGAATTTTACCAAAACAAGACAGTTAAAACTGGAGGGAAAATCAAACACTACAACAGTTTCTTCTCTTTAAATTCTCTTAAACATCTACTTTATGGGCACTTCATAAATTTATGTCTTTCAGGTTTTTAACCATCCTCCTAAACAGCTTTATTACATTAATTTCAGTCAAACTCAGGAATAAGAAAAATAACAACACAAAAACAGCCCTCTTTATAACCCTGCTAAAATATTTAATCTGGTTAATAATATTAACATCACAGACAAGAGACCCCTGAGATCAGAAAAAGGAAAATGAAGCTCAGAGATTAGGATAAATCCCCCAATTTTCAGTATCTTTGCTCTTGAACCCTACACTACATGGGATTTAGGAATTAAGTTACCAGTTCAAAGAACTTTTATTACTGCTAGTCTACTATATTCTGTTCACTAGAAAACAAGATTTTAAAACAAACTTCAGTTACCTGAACAAATTTAGTATCCACTGCTCTAAACACTTCTTATGAGACCCATATTTTTATTTTTTGGTCTTTACTGCTAATATTCTAGTTCCTGAGTACTTAAGGCATCTTTTCCTCCCCACCTTCCCTGACAAGCCCCATTCCCAATAAAACTAAATTAAACTAACTAAACATAGAAAGACAAAGCATGGACAGTTGCAAGAATGACTAAAAGGTTACACGCTTGTCAAATTTATTTTTTTTTTTAGATTTTATGTATTTATTTGAGAGAGTGAGAGAGCACAAGAGAGCTCAAGCAGGGGGAGTAGCAGAGAGAGAGGGAGAAGCAGGCTGCCAGTTGAGCGGGGAGCCTGACACAAGGCTTGATCCCAGGACCCTGGGATCATGATGTGCGCTGAAGGCAGAAGCTTTAACCGACTGAACCACCGGGGCACCCCTTGTCAAATCTATTAAGTACTAAGACCCTATTCTACGGTCATCTCTGTACTTACTTCAGAATTAGCACACTTGGAGAATATTACAGTACTGTAATTCCTGAAAAGGTCCATATTTCCAGACTGAACAAGTGATGATAAATACATTTAAATAAAAGACACAGGGGCACCTGGGTGGCTCAGTTGTTGAGCGTCTGCCTTCAGCTCAGGTCATGATCCCAAAGTCCTGGGATCAAGCCCCGCATCGGGCTCCCTGCTCTGCGGGAGGCCTGCTTCTCCCTCTCCCCCTGCTTGTGTTCCCTCTCTGGCTGTGTCTCTCTGTCAAATAAATAAATAAAATCTTTAAAAAAATAAATAAATAAAAGACACAAAGAACAGTTAAGTGCATATAAAAAACAAACCTATCTTTGAAATGTAAATTTCTATTTTTTATGCCAGTTTCTTTTTTTTTTTTGCCAGACACAAGGTACATCCTCAAAAGAAATGTCATGTCTATGAATCTTATGCCCAGTAAATGGCAAACCTTATAAAGAATATCATCCTATGAGAATTTAATGAAACAATAACAGTAGTACTGTTATTATTAAAGCAAAATGAATGCTATAGATTATAGGTAGTATAAAAATTCAAATTAAGAAGCTAGTGTGGGCTAAATTAAAGGAAAAGTTCAGTATTACAACTCTCTATCAAAAATACTAACTTTCAATAATAAGCATATTTAGCTGGTAAATACAGATATTTAAATGTGAATAAAATTGTATAAGGTTTAAGTGAATTAGAGGATTCCAATTCTCTGCATGCAACTTAATTTTTGCCATACCACCACCACAAAAATCCTAGAGAACAAAGCATTAATCTCATTTTGTATAATAATGTTCTCTCAAGATCTGCTAAGGGGAATTATCAAGAAATAAAAACCTAAAACAGCACAGGAGTAAATCATTCAATAACTTATAAAACTAATTATAATATTTAATTCCTTTTAATAAGTATCACAAGAGTGGTATTTACTAAAATTCCTTGAAGACCTCTGAAAAGAATATATTATTTTTTCAAATTATTTGTCTGAAACACCCTTGAAAAAAGTAGCTAAAATGATAAGCTTTCACAGGCATTATCATAATAACGTAAGCTACCAATACTGAATACTTGTTTGCTAAGCATTTTACATATATTATCTTATTGCATATTATAAAATAGACATCATCATCCCCATCATATATATGTGAAAAATAAGATTCATTGACTAAGTTATATGCTCTGGGTCTCACCCCTAGTAAATAAAGGTGGGAACTGAATTCATTTCTATGCGACTCTGAAAGCAGTACTCTTATCCATTCATTATACCAGTGCTTCCCAACTTTTGTCACATGATGGCACACACTGAAAATGATATTTGTAAGGCTTATTAAAGTAAGTAAAAATAATGTATATTTTCTTTATATCATAAAATTATGACATGAAAAATAAAATACAAAGTATTACAGATGATATTAAATACGAATTGGCATAAACCTTCCTAATAAAATATTTGCAATTGCCATGTTCCCAAAGTTTAAAGAAATCATACTAAAAATGTTCAAATATCATTTCAACCGTTGCAAAATTTCAAAAAGTTATGAAATGATTTAAAATTTTAAAACTATAAGGGCACCTGGGTGCCTCAATAAGTTAAGTGTCTGCCTTCAGCTCAGGTTGTGATCCCAGGATCCTGGGATTGAGGCCCCCAAAGTGGCTCCCTGCTCAGCAGGGAGCCTGCTTCTCCCTCTCCCTCTGCAGCTCCCCCTGCTTATGCTCTCTTGCACTCTCTGTCAAATAAATAAATAAAAATCTTTAAAAAAAATTAAAATTAAAAAAATGAAATTTCAAAACTATAGAAAAATTTACAAACAGCAACTTGTATGCCATCCTATATACTGCACTCTGGTTGGGAAGCTTTGCATAATACAATTTTGTCTTTCTACATAATATTGTGATTAAATATTAATTTGACATTATCAAGATCTTCCCAATAACACACCTAAAGGAAACTCAAATCAAAGGTGATAAAAAAATTCTAACACTTAGGTATTCCTTAACTAATTCTGCCCACCCTAGCTGCTGCTTTTTTTTTTTTTTTTTAAGATTTTTATTTATTTGACAGAGAGAGACACAGCAAGAGAGGGAACACAAGCAGAGGGAGTGGGAGAGGGAGAAGCAGGCTTCCCGCTGAGCAGGGAGCCTGATGTGGGGCTTGATCCCAGGACCCTGGGATCATGACCCAAGCCGAAGGCAGGAGTTTAACGACTGAGCCACTCGGCGCCCCTGTCCACCTTGGCTTCTTAATTTTAATTTCTATAGTACCTATAATCTGTAACATTCTTTTTGATTTAATAATAACAATAACAGTTAATATTCACTGAGCTGATCCTACGTGCCAGGCTGTATTCCACTTTACATTATTATCATTAATGCTCATAGCACTCCTATAGTGCCTCTATTTTCTCCATTTTAAAGATGAGGAAACGGAGCAGAGCAAAATTGAGTAAATAACTTTCCCAAGGTTACAGCTGGTAAATGGGAATTAGAATTTGAAATAGTCTGACTTCATAGCTCATGTTGTTACTCATTATACTAAACTACATCCCTCCAAAAAAGAAAATACAGTAATATCTAATGAACACCTATTATGTGCCAGGAGAGACACAGGTAACCAAATATATCTCAACTTAGACTAAGTTTGACAGTTTCACAGTGATGAAGTAAAAATTACTTGCATGTGCATCAAAGGAGGTATTCTACAGGAAAAAAAAAAGTTATCCATATACTGTGATGAGTGTGTTCTGTTTACAGAAAATACTTCAACTTCTGTGCATTATGATATGGTTCAAGCAAGAGCATCTGTGTCTGCAACTATTTATATTTGTTGACTTAACTTGCTCAAGAATATTAAAAAAATCTTACTTAAAACAATGAAATTGATAAAAATTAAAAGCAAATGTTTTAGTACTTTGATTTTTACTTACTGCTTTTGAAGTTCGCGAAGTCATCATGAGTTTAATTTTGTTTTTAATTAAATGCACTATTTATAAAGTCCCGAATAAAGATTTTTCCAGACATTTGCTTGCCTAAATTCTGCCTGCCAAATCCTGCCATTTGGAAGAAAGCCTCACAGTTTACAACTGTATTATAATAGGCTAATGTCCTGAGGGGATCTCTGATGGGCTAATGTAAATCAAAACATTTACAGAAGATGAAAATATACCTTTAATTTCATAACCAATCAATCAACACAGATGTTAATGCCTTGAGTATTATGGTTTAAGTTAAACATCTGAAAGAGCCCAAGGAGCAATGTCCAACATTAGGTGGTTCATGCTAGTAAATATTTAAGAAGCATCTACTATGTGCCACAGACCATGCTCATCCACAAATCATACCTGTTAAACAGAGAGTGGCAGTCTAGAATTACAATCTGAATTCACGTGTCATGAAAGGTCAGGTATTCAAACCAAAAGCTCAAGCTCCAATGCATAACTTTCCCCCTATATCCAAAGAGCCGCTCCTAGGCTTCTGCAATCTACAAACCACTAAGTACATCCTGGAGTACAAAATAAGGCTTGGGTTATGGTGGTGCATTCTGTCCTCCAGGGCTTTACACCATGAAAACTTGGCACTTCTCCTAAAGCAACTTCTTTTTCTCAAAAATTAATTATTTTAAAAAGTTCTACTGAAGGCACCTGGGTGGCTCAGTCGTTTAGCGTCTGCCTTCGGCTCAGGTCATGATCCCAGGGTCTTGAGATCGAGTCCCACATCGGGCTCCCTGCTCCGCGGGAAGCTGGTTCTCCCTCCCCCACTCCCCCTGCTTGTGTTCCCTCTCTCTCTGTTGAAAAATAAATAAAATCTTTAAAAAAAAATAAAAAGTTCTACTGCGAAAAAGAAGGTTCTGTTACTTACAGAAACCATTACTCCTACTTATTCTTCTCTAACAGAACCGTAGAAAATACTAATAGTAAAGAAACTGTGACTTAACTAATTGGTAAGCTGATGCCAGGGTACTTTATATGATTTACTGAGCCTCTAGAAACCAGTCTCGGGGTGCCTGGGTGGCTCAGTCTGCTGAGTGTCTGCCTTCGGCTTAGGTCATGATCCTGGAGTCCTGGGATGGAGACCTGGGATGAAGTCCCGCCATCCGGCTCCCTGCTCAGCGAGGAGTCTGCTTCTCCCTCTGCCCTTCACCCGGCTCATGCTCTCTCTCACTCTTGCCCTCTCTCAAATAAATAAATTAAATCTAAAAAAAAAAAAAAGTTTCAAAAATCTTTAAACTAATCATGCTGAGTAAAATGCATCTGACCATACCTAAAAGCTGCTCAAGGGGCGCCTGGGTGGCTCAGCCGTTAAGCGTCTGCCTTCGGCTCAGGTCATGATCCCAGGGTCCTGGGATCGAGCTCCGCATCAGGCTCCCTGCTCCGCGGGAAGCCTGCTTCTCCCTCTCACGCTCCCCCTGCTTGTGTTCCCTCTCTCGCTGTCAAATAAATAAATAAAATCTTTAAAAAAAAAAAAAAAAGCTGCTCAAAACGAGTGTCGGGTAAAATAAACTGTAACTTTCTGAAGTCAATGTTTTTAGTTTGGAGAGACAGCTCACCAGAAGTCTGTCACAGCTTTTATAGTGTATCCAATTTTATAATTTATCCTAAGGTAACTCCATTCCCACTGCACATCATCCCTAGCAACTATTCAGCAACTCCCAATATGTAATCTATTGTCCACTACATCTTTTGCCACAAACCTCAAACCAGCCAGTCCTTAAATTTCCTCAGCTCACACCACCTTCCCTTTTACAAAAACAAGGGAAGGAATTATAAAGCCTTAAGAGAGTAAAAATGATAGAAGGAGGTGGAAATATAGACAGCCTCTGCACCCAAGCTCTTTTCCTTTGTATCCGAGAACTGTTGTCAATTATCTCAACCACACACCTTCACGTTCCTGAGTAATCCAGGGTTCCTCCACCTTACCGACAGTTCAAAATGCCCACTTCATAATAAATGACAGGGTCCTTACGTGATCACTCTGTCCCAGCCCCTCTATTTATATTAATCATTCAAGCATCCCAACTTCATCCTAGTCAAAGTATCACCACGCTCCAAACTCATAAGCCATTATACAAGCCCCCCACACTCTATCCCGTCCTCTTTGCTATCAACATACTCCAACCCCTTGTAAAACCTTCCCTAATATCAGCTCTTCCTTTATGAGCTTTTCGCGTATTCCTAACACAGTCTCAAAGATCTCCTGCCCACACTCCCAAGCTCTCTCCACTAAACGCCAATTCCAGCACGGAGTCACACCCTCCCTCCAGACCAATTCCTACAACCCCAAACCCCACCCCCTCAGCACGCCCTCCGGGGCCTAAGCAACCAACCCAACACCCCGCCCCACGGCCGTCACGCCCTCCAGATCCCTCCAGGGTCCTTTCAGCCGGCCGGGCCAGACCCCCACCCCCCACCCCCCAGGGCTCCAAGTGCCTAAGCCCCTCCCGTTCACCCCGCCAGTCCCGCCAGCCCCGCCCCCAGCCCCTCACCGAGTAGCAGAAGCTTCACTTCTTTGGCCGCTTTCTCTCCGTCCTCCCGCAAGTTGCGGTCGATCATCTTGCTCCGCTCCACCGCCGCCTTGTCCTCGGCGCTCAACGTGCAGCCCATGGCGGCGGCGGGAGAGGGGACCGAGCCCGGGCTCACTCACACACCGCGGAAACTGCGACTCGGGTGCCTGAGACAGCGTCTACTGCTGGGCGGCGGCCCTCTCCGTCAGCTCCTTGAGCGCCCGAAGGAACCGGATATCCGGCGTTTACGACACTTCCGGCAACGCCCCACGGCGGTTACTGCTCAAAACTCTCCAGCTGGGGTAGAGGAGGAGCAATGGAAAGCGGAAGTACGGAGAGAGGACCTGTGAGTCCGAGCGGTGGTTCCCGGAGTAGCGATGTCTTGTCGGGCACCTGGTACGCGCGGCTCGACCTTAGTGCCTCTTCTCCTTTTCGGCTGCCTTATTTGGATAAATGTAGAAAAACTAGGGACTGGCTTCCCCAGTTGGCGGCGCCCTTCTGAGGTCAAGCCGGCTTTGGATGGGGGCTGGGGGTTCCCAAATAAGAGTCCCCAGCCCGCACAGGAATTTCTGCTGGGAATTTCTCACTGGTTAGAAAGCCCCTTTGATCTCTGGCTGTGGAGACCCGAAGCCCCTTCCCAAGTGTACGACACTGCCGGGGTTGTCTCAGCCCGATCTACGGGATGGGAACAAACAGCAGAGCCTGGGGCCGGCCACGCTTCACATCTTGAGATCTGTAAGGCCGACCACGCCTGGGACCTTAGCATCCCCTTCTGCCCTCCCCTCTGTCCCACCGCTTCCTGCTCTCAGGATGTATCCCGGTCCTTGTGCCGTTACCTACGAGTTGCCCAGCGACTATGTTGACAAAAGGCCACCTGAAATCGCCCAATATTCTATTTCCTGAAAGGTAAGAGTGTAGTTCTCCACAAGATCTCCGTGCTACCTTTCTCCAGTGTAAGCCAGTTTTAGCGCGGATAAATGATCCTGCTTTAGGGGCTTCGGACTCCTACCAAGATCAGTTAACCTCAGGCCCACACCCCAAAACAAACCAGTGCATCCTGTGAATCTCCCTACTGAAATTTCCTGTTGTAGTACCACCCAAAAAGGGAAGTTCTAGTAGATTTGTCTCAGCTCTAGCATCACCTGAAAATAAACCTCCATGAAAGCCTCAGACTCCTAGCCTTTTCATTCATAATCCTGGGTACTACCCGTGAAAGTGGCCCTGAATTACCTTTACTGCCAAATAGCTGCACAAATACTCTCACCATATATTCTAGAGAGGAGAACTCTTGTGGTCCCCCAAACCGTTCCCTGGGATTAAAAATTATTTCCCTAATAGAATTTAAATCTTAGCATATAAGGTCCCAACAGAAAGGTCTATATGATGATGTTTCATTGATTAGAGGGATTTCTTGAGAGCCACCTTAAACAACTTCATCCACTATAACTTAGTAATGCCAGTTCTTCAAAGTTTGAAAAGCCTCCTACTCATTCTCAAATGACTGTTAGAATAAAAAGGATGGCTTTCCCATAATCAATACTTATGGGGGGATAGGGCAAGAGGAAAGGGAAGAAAAACCAATATTTATTGAATACCTATTGGCCAGGTATGGCTAGGTTCTTCCATATGGTCATCTCTTTTAATCCTCACAACAACCCTGTGAGGTAGGTAATGTTACCCCCATTCTTACAGATGAAGAAATAGGCTCAGAGAAATTAAGCATCTTTCCCAAGTTCACACAGTGAGTAAGTAGATGTCTGCCTCCAAACTCACCCCTTTTCTACCATGCCACTATAAGATGTTACCTGGGGAGACCTGACAACAGAAAGTTTTCATCTAGGCTTGAGAGTTACCCCAACACCACCCAGGTGCAGGAAAAGTAACTGACGGGTCGGTTGTCTCAGCCTGTTGATTCTTGAGCCCACTAGAGAGGTCAAATTTTGTCCAGGAACAGCCTTCATAGCCAAGATAGCAAACTTTAGCAAGCAATCCTGGTGACTAGAAAACAACTGGAAGGTGGTCATGGCAGAAACTGTTGGGAGAATTCTCAGCATAATAGAAGAGAAATTTTCCTTCATGAAGGTTTCCTTCATGATCCACTCAGACAGGGAAAAATAAATGCAAATGAACCAGCCTATGTCAAATTCTGTAATAAACACCAGTGAGATCACAGTGTCAGGAAATATCAGCCCGAATTAGAGATATCCTTGCACTTAAAATTTTCTTTTTTGATGTATGTGAAGGAAGGGTTGGAGGGCAAAGTCACAGGAAAAGGCAAAATAAAATAACAAAATGGCTGCCCGGCAATGTTTCCTGTCCTCCCCTCTCCTCACTCCTTCTCCCCATCCCCACCTCCCCCATGCACGCACCTTTCCTGTTTCCACTGGACTCACACTGCCACCTGCTGGCAATACTTAGGGCCTACTAGCCGATCTGTGATGTTTGAAGAAGAGTTTTCTTCCCCTTATCTACGAATGAGATGCCTCCCTTATGAGTTTATCTTAAAAGGGAGGAGAGCGAGAATTACATGTTTTTCAATCACGAAAAATTCTCCTATCTAGGGGATTTCCTCAGTGTAATAGGTTCTAGACTAAAGTAAGTCTGGTGGTAGGAAGACAAACCTGTAAATTTTCCTACATCTAAAGGGGAAAGCTGTTTGCCCAGTTTCAGTTAATAAATTCTTTTCCTCAACTAGAGTTTCATTTACAACCCTCACACTTTCCACAATCCACAGGAAGCTTCCATGTAGGTATCTCTACTGCAGTGGACTGAGCTCCAATATATTCTCCAATATATTTCTCAAACATTCTTTAGTGCTTTACCAGATACAAATGCTCTGTAAAAATACAAGGTACCTGATAAAATTAGACTATGAACTCCTCAAAGGCAGTGACTCTGTGGGCCCATAGAATACTAGGTATTCAACTATTATGCACTGAATTGAACTGAAATAGTAAATGTTGATATCAGTATAACTTTTTATAATCAGTATTTATTGGCCGTTCAAAGGGGAGACTATCCCACTCCCACCAGCCCATCTTACCCTTTAATGTTCAATGAGGCAGGAATTTGTCCAAATACAGATCAAAGCACCCTCTGTTCCTGCCTGAACCCTTGAATGTTACTTGATTCAACTGAGGGAAGTGGATGGACAGGTAATCCCAGATGGGCATCCTGTCCAGTTTGCAACTATTTCCCCTCCCTTGCAAATACCACCACCGATACCAGCCAACAAGTTCCTACGGTCTCAATCAGTGAACAGCTGAACCCAACTCCCGTGCCCTCTCTCCAGCCCAGGGCTGCAGATAGGAGAGAGATTTAAGTCTTTGTCACTGAAGCTAATTTTGAGAGCGATGAATGGGAGTAGGGAGGCATTTAATGGACCATAGAAACCCCACCCTTCCCATTCCCAACCTTAGTCTCTTGTACCCGATTGTCCAGGGGGCTGGAGGTGGGTCACTGCCATGAGGAGAGAGATCAGGGAGGCCACTCCTAGGAAGAAAAAAAAAGATTTACAGTATTATTGGTCAAGGTGATTATTTGGCCTCTCTGTATCCACCCACCTTAGCAATTCAAATGCTAACCCCCACCATCAGCCACCCAACCCTCAATCTTTCCACTTCTTCATTCTAAAAAATAAGGAGAAAGAGCCATCCTGTTGTATCCTTGCCTTTGCTGAGATCAAGCCGGAAGCTTGATCTCCCATGTGCAGGAGAAAGACAGCAAAATAGAACAGAAGGGCTGTTCCCAGAAGGTGGGAGAGAGCTGCAGTCAGCTCTCCTGCCTTCTCCTCTTTGTACCCTGCTTTTCCCCTTGCTTCTGGCCAAACTTGGGAAAGGAATATACCCAGCTGGCCCTCTCAGTTTAAGGAAACCTCAGGTCTAAAACTAGAAAAAGATCCATTAACTCAAATAAAGCTGTACTTTATTTAGGTCTTTTTAAACCTAACAAGGAAAGGAGAAGACACAGGTCATTTTCTTACCTTGCTTGGGTACAATTACTGCCCTGGACAATTACACTGAAAAATGAAATATCCTAAAGAATCCCCAGGATAACTCCAAACCTGGCCTGCCACTCTATATCCTCCAACTCCTACCCTTAGGGAGTCTCTCTGCTTCCTGAGGCATGGAAAGTTCGCTGGTTGAAAGGAATCATCTCACCTTCGTGACCCTTTATTCTCATTACCATCTCACCAGGTTCCCTCCCCCAGTAGTCAAGGATCATAGCCATGTCCAAGGCTTTTGCCACACGTTCATCCTGTTGGCATTGTTCCTGACCCAGAAAACACTAAGCAAAAGCTGTGTGCAGAGACCCCAGCCCCAGCCCCTGCTAGCCGGGAACAGGTGATCCCACAAGGTGTTCCTTCAGTCATAAGTGGCCCCAGCCCCATCTCCCTCCAAGTGGCCAGAAGCCCGTCATGATTCTAGTCGAGGTGAAGGGGCGGGACGGAGGTAGCTGTCCGACATGATGATGTCGCTGGTGAGTTGCTGCTCCAGGAACTCAGAGGTCTCTTCAGCTATCTGGCCTGGAATTCGAAAGTCCACAGCAGGTGTCTCTTGCTTGGGGCTGGGGAGGGGTCGGGAAACCCAGGACTCCGTGGGACAGCCTGTACCCTGAAGGAACTGCAGAAAGTTCTCCTCAATGGAGCCCTCCCGGCTAGGTAGCCTCAGCTCCTCCTCTGGAGCCGGCTTGAAGAAGCAGACAAACTGCTTGCTGAGCTCCCCCCGGATCTGCCGGTTGAGACATCCATAAAAGAACGGGTTGGAAGTGAAGCAGAAGTAGCCGATCCAGGTCACCACGTTCTCCACCTGCCCAGTCGAAATGGGCTGAGCACTCAGGGCAACGTAGAGGTGGAAAGAAAAGTAGGGCAACCAACAGAGCAGGAACTGTCCCCCCACGGCCAGGAGGACCACTGCAGCCTTCCCTCCCCCGAACGTCCGGTGCGGGGTGGTCTGGGGGGCCCCCGAACTGGTGACCATAGTGGAGCGGCTGCTGAGAGACTCAGAGCGTTGCCGGGGTGTCTCCATCCATGTGGGCAGCGGTCCGTGCTGCATGGCAGCCACTCGGGCTACTCGGAACATGCTGCAGTAGACCACAAGGATGAGGAGCAGAGGCAACAAGAAGTAAAGGACAGCAAAGACCACCACAAAAAGCTGACAGGAGGCACTGCGGCTCCATTGGAGTGAGCAGCCTGGGGGGGTGCTGGGAGCTCCCTCCTCCCGGGAGACCCTTCCCAACACCGGCACAGAAGCCATGGCCAAGGCTTTCACCCACACGCCCACCAGCACAGAGGCCACCAGCCCCAGCGTCATGCGCACCTCGTAGCGCATGGGGTGGACAACGTAATAGTAGCGCTCCACATTGATGGCCGACACCGAGAGAATGGCCAGGCTAACAAAGCATATGCTCAGGAACAAGTAGAGGCGGCAGGCGACCTCCCCGAAGAGGTCATGGTCAAAGAGGGCAGAGCTGGAGAGCATGGCCAGGGGCATGAGGGTCAGGGCGGCCAGCAGGTCCACCAGGCAGAGGTGGAAGACAAAGACAAATTTTCGGAGGGCGGGTGTCTTGGCGATAACAGCCATCACAGCGGCATTGCCAGCCACAGCGATCAAGTCCAGCAGGAGCATGAAGAAGAGGGCCACAGATTCCGAGGCCACGTCCCTCAGCCCCACCTCTGGGACCCCACTGGCCGTAGAGGGACCTGGGGTTTGAGGGACCCTCCCCAGAGTGGAAGAGTTCCCTGATGACTGGGGGATGGGAGAGGACTCCATGGGGCCGAAAGAGGACACCCAGGGCACCTCCTGTCACAGGCCCATCCCCCATCCTAGTCCAGTGACCCTGGGATGGCCAGCCGAGGCCCAGGCTTGCCAATTTTGTGGGGGGGGGACGGGGGGGGGGGGAGAGGGCGCCTCCTGCTGGAGCCTCCCGGATGGGCTCTAATCGCCGGCCTTCCAGGCTGGGCTGTGCGTACCACCGAACTGAGCGCTCAGAAGCTCATCTCTCCTCTCTGGCAAGAGGTGGCTCTGGTCTGCCTTGGTGACCTCGGAGAAGCAGGAGACGTGAGAGATGCTGGAGCCTCACTCACTCAACACTCCACCTTCTGAGTGGTCTCTCGCTCCTTTTTCTTTTCCTTGCCTCTGTTCTCCATACCCTTCTCCTCTCTCAGGGACTGTTATCCAGAGATTCTAAATCCTCTCTCTCCCTCTCCCAGGGTCCCACTGAACTCCAGGATAGTACCCCAGTTTTCAAGTTGCTTATGTAAATTTCCTGATTTCTTGTCTCAGAATGGCAGGAGCTGTTGGGGAGTAGAAGGGACACGAGATCTGGTTTCCAGGCCCAGGTCTGGGAATTACTGACTCTGTGACTCTTCTGGACTTCAGTTTCCTCATGAAGGCATCTGTAAAATGAAGGGAATAACAGCTACTTCATGACTGTGTTTGGAGGGTCCTGTGAGACTTCATAACAATACTACCCATAAGCGCTCACATTTATAAAGGCGGTTTCCAAATACCAAACCCTGTTCTAAGCACTGTACATAAATAAGCTCATTCTAATCCTCACACAACCTGTGAGGTAGGTATTACTCTCATCCCCATTTTGCAGTTGGTGAAACTGAGGCCCAGAGAGGTCAAGTAACTTACCAAAGGCGGCAAGGTCTGGGTACGTACCCAGGTGCCCCGGCTCCAGGGCCAGTACTTCAGCCCACCTGACCGTGCCCTCCACAGCACCTGGAATGCAATAGGCATTCAGTGAATAGTTGTTGAATCTGAGCCATCTCTAAAAACGTCTGTCAGTGCTCTGGGGTTACCACTGGGAAGAGATCACCTGAAAGGGGGAAGGACTGTGCTTTAGTCTCCTGTGACATCACCATCCTCAAGACAAAGAGCTGCCATTTGGGGGCTGTTGAGAAGGAACAGTGAAATCAAAATGTCCCAGCTGGAAGGAAACTGGGATGTCAGCCCATCCAGCCTCCACTGCCCCCAAAGCAGAAGGGCATAGGTCACTTGAAAGCTGCCTTTCTTCACCCACTCATCAGCTTCTCAAGGCCACTGTACCCCTGCAGGTGGGAGAGGAAATGCTCCTAACCTCCCACTCCCTGGGTCCCCAGATCTCTGATCATTGGAGCAGATCCCTGGCCCAGAGTTCTCTTGGCCCTGGACTGTTAGCACATTCCAGAGCAAGGAGGGAGAAGTAGGTGTCTGAGAGTGGGTAGGTCACTGTGACTGTGGAAATGGTTGAGTATAAAGCAGAGAAGACAACTGGAAGGAATGGGGAGGGGAAGAAGTCTGGGGTTTCGGCATCTCTCATTTCTCCTGACCAAATGGCAGATCAGATGTTTCATGTGTCTCATTATCCATATTAAGTTTGCATATAATTGAAATAATAATGCAATTAAAAAGTATTTTTATTTCCATATCCGATTCTTGCAGTCCAGTTTCTCCCAGTATACTGTGGGAAAATATGCAAATTTGAGGCAAACTATGGACATGCCGAGTCTGATGGGCCGTCTGTAGACAAGTCCCAAGTTCCCTGGATCACGGTTTCCTCGTCTGTAAAATGGGAAGGTTGAACTGGATGACCTCCAAGATTCCCATATCTGACAACATTTGATGACTCTGTGAGTTCCTGGGTTGCTCAGTCTAAAAACCCATCAATTCTCTGACTGCGATAAAGTGGACCACATGGGGCAGACCATCCGCATTCCCTCCCCATAGTTACAGCCTTACAACCACCCTTGGGTTTGGGCATTACCACCAACCATGCACGAATTTAACTTCAAGCATGCCATGCATGCAATAGGTGCCTGATATAACTTTGTGAATCAAATTCACACTGGTTTGTTGAGTCCCTGCCCCCCTTAATACCTGCTCCAAGCACACTCAGTAGGTCAACTGTGTGTTAGCCAGGGGACTCTGCTCTGGAAAGGGTAACCTGGTCTCCTGGACTCGGCGCAGCCCTAACTTTGGACAATTGCCTAGGGATGTGCCTCTCTGCAGGGATAACAGGAAGCTCATTTCACAGTTAAAATAGCCACATAGACTCAGGGTCTACAGAGAAGGTGAAGAGAGGGCTTAAAAGTGGAGACATCAGCTGCTCATAAGACAGTCTACCAGGAAAAATGCAGAAAGCAACGCTAGGAGAGGCATCCTTGCCCCTTACTCTCCATGCTGTGGCTTCCTCGTCCCTTCCACCTGGGAGTGGGGCCCAGAAGACGTGGCTCGGAGGCCCTGGGAGCTAAAGGAGTAAAGGCCCTCCGTGTCTGCATGGACATCAAGAGTCTGCCAGCAAGGCCCACCCAGGGTCCCAGACTGAGGAAAGCAGACATGGTTTCCACGTGGAGATGGAGGGGATACTGTGCAGCCATGATGAAGCCCTAGACAAGAAGACATTGGACAATTCTCATTTCCAGAACCCCCTCGGCCCGGCCAGGATCTCCACACTGACTTCTAAATTCCAGGATTCCCATTTCCATCATAACAGATGGACCAACATTCCTGCTCGCCAGCATTCCCTCACTGATGGATGGGGGTTGAGGAGGGGAGGGTTGTGCATCACAGTGTCAGGGGGAAAGCCCAGAGAGCCTCACTCCACTCCTAGCTCACATCATCATGCCTTCTCACACGCTCTTGTCTTCCCACTGTTTCCTGCCAGCAAGCCCTCCCTCACCTCCAGGACCTCTCAGGACCTGGCAGGCTTTGCCACCATAGGGGCTCAGGTCTGGCCCCCTAGACGGGGCATGGTCAAGTTACAAACATCCTTGTGTCAGGATGCAAGATGTGCATAAGTGCCCAGCCTAAGGCCACAGAGGTGTCGTTGGGATTCGCATGCACCTGTTCCCCAAATTCGGAGCTTCCCTCCCAAGGATCCGAGCACGGCCTTCCTTCAGACAAGAGCATGGCCCTCCTAAGCCAGGGGGGATCTCCAGGGGGCAACCACACCTCTCCACAGCAGAGTTGCCCACGCCCAGGATGCAGAGTTGCCCATCAGCCTACATACCAACGGACCCATTCCTAGGATGCGGGGGACCCATCTCTATGACATGGAGTAAGACAGATGGGGAACCCTGTCTGCCTTAGGATGTGGGTACTCCCTCTGGCAGGAGATCAACGCCCATCTCTGGGCTTCAGAGATGCCCACACCCCAATACTGCCTTTGAGAGAACTGGGAGCCCATCCCTTGACGAAACTGCCCAGCATAAGGTAGGGTTGGCTGGTCCTTGGGACACAGAGCTAGGCTCCTGCAGAGTACCTCAGCACTCACCATCAGGCCCTGGGACTGGCCCCCATTCCTGGCCTAGTCAGCAACTCCTACCTTGGCTGAGCAGCTCCCGGCTCCCATGTGATTGCTCCTCTCAGCTGATGCTTCTCCAAGGCTGCTGAAGCCTGAACCACTGCAGTGAGCGGTGAGAGGCAGCCGGCAGAGCAGGATGCTCCAAGAGCTTCTGGGTCCTAATGGCCTCCTGCTTCCCACCCAGCCACTTGGAGCCACTTCTGAAGCAAGGAGCCAGGCACCAGTGCCCCCAGGGAGAATGCTCAGGGGTGGTTCCAACCCCCGTCACGTTTCTTGGGGTGCTGGAGTGGGATCGCAAAACGCTCATGGGGCCAGGTGACTGGGGGCAGGAGAGACCCTCCTGGCCAGCCTGATGAAGTATAAAGGGTACTCGGAGTCAGAAAATCCAGATTTAAGGATTTTCTTAAATCCTTAAGTGGCTCTGGCACTTACTAGCTGTATGACCTTGGGCAAGTCACTTCCCATTTCTGGCCTTGGTTTGTTCAGAGAGAATATAGGATAGATGATCCTGAGGCTCCTGACAGGCCTGCCATTGTATGCTTCTGTGTGACATCAGAACCAAGATGCTCTTGCAGCGGGCCCGTCAGGGGAGACACAGAGTACCGGGGTTAGGCCTGGCAGGGGCCAAGGTTCCAGGGTCCGGCTCCTTTGACAGCTGCCAAATATGTACAGCCAATAGGTTCAGGAGTAGCATTCAGGTTTGAAGGGGAGCTAAAGGCCTTGTCCTAACCCTGCATTTGTCCCTCAGAAAGCACGTTACTATCGGTTTCTTAGATTGTATATGTATATTTGGTATGGGCTGGGAGAACGGATGGAAATGGGGGGATCTAACATCCCCATGAGCCCCCACATGTGGTGCCACCAGAACACTGTTCCCTGAAGACAGAGCAGGCACCAGGACCTCGGGAAGGCTCAGATTGCTCTGGATCTGTAGGACTGGACTGAGCTGCACGGAACACCATCCGTAGAGGGTCCAAGGCCAAGTGATGAGCGTTTTGGGAGTGAGATGGAGGCACATGGCTTCCCACCATGAAGAAACCCTCAGTTCCCCTAGCTACGTGACTGACACCCAAGGATAGGATCCTAACATTGCAGAGCTGTAAGACACGCTACAGGCTGAAGCATCCATGTTTCTAAGGCCGAGAGAGGTGAAGAGGTCGTCCAAAGCCACGCATGGCAGAGCCGTGAGCCTAGGCCAGGAATTCAGGCGTGATACCTACTCCAGAGCCCTCTGCCCTGAGACTTGCCCGTCCAGAAACTCCTTCTGCCTCCAAAAGGGAAGAAAGACCAGACTCAACCCAAAGAGCCATGAGAACAATGACTTATTCAGAAAACCCAGAGAGGGCAAGGTGGCTGCTCCGGGCCCCAGGTCAACCACGAAGAGACCACCGACCAGCCCAGAGCTGAAGTAGTGATCACCAGTATCCCCCAAAACCCTTTCTTGGACTCTTACAAGTGCCAAATTCTTCACATACAGTACCTTCAATCCTCACACAAGTTCTATGAGGCAGCCTTTATGCACCTTATTTTATGGATGAGGAAATGGGAGGCAGAGGTTAAGTGACTTTCTCCAGATCACACAGATAGGAAGTGCCAGAGCCAATATTTGAACCCAAGTCTGTTTGAAGCCAAAGCATCTACCCCTTCCTCCATGCCCCAGGACCTCTCTGGAGACCTGCCATGAGACTCTGGGCTGAAGCCCTGAAGCCTATTCCATAGAAGTGGCCATTGCCTTCCAGGAAACAGCCGAAAACAAAACACACACCTTAGTACAGGGAAATCAAATTAAAATACCAAATGTAAACCTGTAGACAGCAAAATGGTTTCTATTAAACCCTGTGCCGCCATGTTGGCAAGAACATCTTGAGATTAGTCAAACCCTCCGGGATCGGGTAAAGCCTGATCAGCACCCATACGCTTCCTGCAGGGGCCCAGCCAATGGCCCCCTTCCAAGGACTGAGAAAGAACCAGAGCAGACACAGGCTCACCAGCACAGGATTATAGAAAGAGCACTGGATTGGGAGGAAAACCTTGGTTCTAGTTGGGCTCTACTCTACTGGTTGGTGGTAAGACCTTGGCCGGTGCGTTGGCCATCTGTGCCTTAGTTCTTCTATCTTCCTTAGTTTTTCGATCTCTAAAATGGGCAACAATTCTTCACCCCCCAGGTTATTGAATAGGGATAGGAAGCCTGCAATACAAACATATCCTTCTTTTCAGGCTTGGGGGAACTGGTACAGTTTACCCTGGCTGGCCAGACAACTGGCATGTAGCCAGCGGGCCAAGTCTCCAGGTCCTGAGGCCCCTCCCATAGAGCTGTTAGGAAAGGTGGTTCCAATGAGGCTGTGGATCCTGGAGCATCATCTCAGTTGCTGGAAGCCATTTTGGCTTGGGAGTGGGGAGGGAGGGGAGACTGCCTTTCCTGGCCTTAGGGCAGCTGATGATAATAATACAAACAGTAGGGGCGTCTGGGTGGTTCAGTCAGTTAAGCGTCCAACTCTTGCTTTCCGCTCAGGTCATGATCTCAGGATCCTGGGATCGAGCCCCGCATGGGGCTCTGCACTCAGTGGAGAGTCTGCTTGAGAATTCTCTCTCTCTCCCTCTCCCTCTGCCCCTCCCTCTGCTCATTCTCTCTCTCTCTCTCTCTCTCAAATAAATAAATAAATAAATCTTTTTAAAAAATAATAGTAAAAATAGTAATGATGATGATGGTGATGATACTAGTTTTGGGGCGCCCAATCGGGGAGGCACTTCTTATGCTGTATCTCATCAAATGATCTCAATCAGGGTTTGGAGTAGCTGTTGACATTACATTCCCCCACCCCACCCTACCAATCCCTCCTTTCAAAGGTTAGTGCAATGGAGGACGTGGGAAGACAGAGGTGGAGAAACTGGGGTGGCCCCACAAACCACATCAGAGATCCATGGCCCAGCATGCTGCACATATGCCCAGGAGTGGACTCCTGTCACATTGGGGTCAGTGGTACCTCTCTCCTCAGTATTGTGGTGGGGCCCCCGGTGCTGAGGTCTGATTTCTCCATCCCAGACTTGCTCCTTGGGGTGGCCCTGTCCTGCCCTTGGCCACCAGCACCTCTTGATGGGGTCACATCCACCCCCAGCCACCCTTTCCTGCGCCTGAAGAGAAGATCAGGAAGCTAACCAAGTTTCTCTTTCATCCATCCATCCATCCACTTTTTCAATAAATATCTATCGAATGCCTTTTATGCACCCACAGCCCCCTCCCGGAGCCCCTCACCTGCTTAGTGGCACACACTGCCCTCCTCTGTTGTCTCTGCCTCTGTCGAAACCTGCTCGCAGGAAAGAGGCTGATAAATCCACTCACACTGATAGCAGCTAATGTGTTCTCTCTCGCAGGGATATTAACAATTTAACAGGGAACAAAGGGAAGAAGCTGAATGCTGGGATTCCAGCATCGACCAGGGGTGTCCCTGAGATCCCACAACACAGGCTGTCGGTTCAACTGCCTGCTCCCCCCAGCCTGGGCTTGCCCCCCAGGACACCAGCATCGCATCCTCTCTGCACCCCCTACATCCACATGGACACCCAGCTCTCCCCACGCGACAGCAGGCTCACAGCTGGACCCGCCCCACTGCAGCTCCCGGCTGTCCAGAGCCCCTATGCCAACACCAGCCATGTCTGCTCCCCAGGCCCCCACCCCCTGTGCCCACCATCTGGGGGCCAGGCTGAGGGGGCTGCAGAGGAAAGCAGAGGTGAGAGCCTTTCCATTCCCTTTATTCCCCCACAGTCTGGCCTACACCCCCTGCCAGGAGCCAAGATCCAACGGTATATTCAGCCTGCAGCTGCCACTGGTCATGTGAGCCCATTGCTAGGTTACAGGGACCCAAAAATAAATCCTTCCCAACCAGATTAGAAACTGGGGGCCTTGGATGAACCAGGCTCAAAAAAGTGGCAGGAACACCCACAGTGCATGTGCAGGCCAGGCCTGCTATGAGACTGGGGAGCCGTCCCCATACAGCCCCCCCTTCATCCATCAGCTTGGTCTCAATGCTGGACCCCCAAAGAAAAATTACAGAAAGCTCCTGGGTCCTTGCCGATTACACAATAAATCAGTCTGCAGGGGGAGTGGGCCTTCCTCACTAGCAGTCAGGGACTGCTTGGGCAATACCCCTCTCCCTCTTCTTCCCTGCCAACCTCCCCACCATCTGCCTACCCCTCGCCATGCCCCACCCCACCCCAGTGCGCTTGCAAAGCACCATGAACCATTGGCCCTGTGGCCTGTGAAGGCTTCTGTATCAGTTGTCCTTTTCCAGACTCAGGGAGGGGAGATCCAGCAGGACACACAGTCCTGGGCAATTTCACAGAGTTTCACGACAATCTTCTGAGTTAATTTGAGTCACTCCATTCATAAATGTGGGGAGTGAGGCTCAGAGAGGTTAAGTGACTTTCTCAGAGCCACACAGTTGAGCAGCTGGGCTTCAAATCCCAGATCTGTATTTACTGAGTCTGGGGATGTGGCAAGGACGAGGACAGGGAAGCACAGCAAAGGAAGGGGAGTCCCTGAAAACCCTGCCCTGTGCTCTGATTGCTGGGCACTTTACTCATTCTGAATTGGGCACACTGTCTTCTGCTGCCCCCAACCTCTACATCCTCTGAGTCAGGCCGCAGCTTTGGGCTCTGTCACCTTCTCTGGGGCTGTCCAGGACCTAGTTAGGGCCATTCCCGGTGCTTGGTCCTGCGGGGGGGGCGGGGGGGCATGTGCAACTCACCATCGATCAGCACCCCTCTACTTCAGAAACTTGACATGGAATCAGAATAGCATAACTTGAAGGGTCATAGGAGGTCAGGTACCTATTTTATAGATGAAGAGGCCCAGAAAGGAGAAGCAACTTGCCCAAGGCCACCCAGCTGACCAGTGAAGGAGACCAGAATTCAAGCCTCCGGATTCCTACTACCTTTTCTGCTTGTCATTAAGGTTGCAGACAGTTGGGGTCCATCAGACCTGATGCTGGGGTCCAACCTGTGGCCCTAACACCTGGTGCCCTTCTTTAACCCACCACATCTTCAAGGCCGGCCCAGCTCCCTCTTCTCTTCAGCAAAGTGCTCCTCTTCCCCAGCAACTTCTGAGCCAGACCCCCCACTTACTTCCCTATACAGGTCCTTGCTTCCCCATTCTGAGCCCACTCCGATAGTCTCCTAAAGCTCCACAGCACCCCATTCCCACCTCTTTCAGCTCCCAGCAGCCCAAACAGCAAACTCCATTTCACCCAATACAAGAAGTGTTTATTGAGCACCTACTATATGCAAAGCTCTGTGTAGGGGGTGAGAGGGAGGGGTACAAAGATGAAAGGAATACAAACCCTGCCCTCTTGGTGCTTACAATCTAGGATGGGGATGAAGCAGGTTATAAGCTTCCAGGGAGAGTCCAAGTGCTGTGGAGATTTAAAGGGAAAAAAGTGAACCCACTCCCTCAGGAAATCTGGGCAGGCTCCGTGAAGGAAGAGGCATGGGTCTTAAAGGAGGGTAGGATTTTAACTGGCAGTAAATGAAGGGGGTTCAGGAAGAGGAGAATCAAGGAGGAAGGAGCTGGTCTGGAAAAAACATGGAGACAGGCAAGTTTAGGGAATATCAGGGCGCTGTGACTTATCCAGTTTGACCGAAAAATAACCCACGTGTTGGGAAGAAAGGAGAGTAGACAGGTAGGTTGGCCAGGCTGTGGGTAAGCTAGTCTGAAAAGCCAACACAGCAAAATGTTCTGAGCAGGGAAATGAAGGGCTTCCGATGTGCCGTCTTCTGTCTTTTTAGTGAGTCAGGTAATAAGTATTTACTGAACTCACAAGTTCCAGAGTGAGGGGTTGAACTCCAGGCTGGGAATTGTCCTTGTCCCTCAGGCCTGGAGGAAGGAGGGAAAACAAACAGGTCACCAAGGACAGTGTGTCCGTGAACATACAACACAGTCAACTGGGAGGAGAGGGGAGGTCAGAGATGAAGCAGTGAGATCATATGACACTCGTGCCCCCAGGTGGGGCTCTCAGAGCGACCTGCCCGTCCATTCAGTGTGGAGGAGGTGAAGGGTGGAGTGGTAAGGTCATTTGGGTGCCTGGAAATTCTCCCCTCTAGATTCATGATGTCATAAGAAGCTGCCCAGCCTGATCTGCAGGGACACAGCGCCCTGGGCCACCCAGCTGCTCATTCCTGTGCAGGAATGAGGTTCTTTGCTCTGGCCTAAGAACAAAGAGCCGGGCTCGGTTTCCCAACTTGGGCTCCACAGAGCACGCCAGCAGGGCCTGGTCTCTGACTTGGGGGCTGGGGGCGCCCCTGATCTACATTTCTGGTGCAGTCCCATCTAAGCGAGGGGCCCTCACCCCATCAACCCCGTTGAACCCTCAGGCAGCCTGACTCTTCCTTCTGCAGGCTGGACGCTGCTGGGCACAGAGATGCAGGCCCTGTGGCCTCTTTCCCAGACATTCTCTTTTTCTACAAAGCCCTCCCCATGGATTCCTGATCCACCTAAATACAGGACCCCCCCACATTCGACTCTTAGGCCCCTCAGTCCAAGGAAGGGCCAGGGCTCCTCAGGGATTTGGAGAGATGGCTTCTAAGTGGCCCCTCAGAGGGCGGGTGATGGTCAGCCTGAGGACCCTATTAGAGAATGGTGTGTGAAAGCTCGGCCTCTAGATGGCCTGGCCTGGAAGGGTAGCCCTGCAGGGTCTAAATCCGCCCTGCACTAGGGCCGGGGTCCTTGGAGAGAGAGGGCCTGGGCTGGGAAGAGGAGCCATCCTCCAGGCTGCCCTGACGGCCAGCAGCCACAAGAGGGCAGTGTTGGCCACAGAGACTGAAGTCTCCAGGGGACAGGCTTCTGAAAGCCTGACGGGTTTTGTCTCTCCTGGGAGACTTGCTGTCCTGTGCGCCGCGACCTTTTCACCTCTTTGACTTCCCACAATGTCTGCTGGGAGGTCCAAGCAAGAGGGCCAAGGTCCCAGGAGAAAATCCCTCTTACTCCTAGGAGGGGCTTAGGAAGAGATGGACAGACTGGCATCCTGGCAGGAGCACTGAACTTGGAGTCCAGAGGCAGCATCCACACAAGTGAGCAGTGCACTTGGGGCTGCTCTCCTAATTTCTCTGAGCCTCAGTTTCAATGGAGTGCTCGGGATAGGCTTGTAGATTTCCCTAAGGTCCTTTGCAACTCTAGACTTTGAGTCTGAGTCAGCAGCTGTCCCTGAGAGGCTTCTCTGGCCAGGGCCCTGACAGCTTGAAAGATTCAGGGCCCTGGGGGCAGGGGGCAGGTGCAAGAAATAGCAGTGGGCACTTCTACTTTCCACAAACCAGGTCATTCCTCTGGGAATCACAGTCCGGAAGAAATGCAGTGCTGGGACCGGGAAGGGGCCCCAGAAAGACACCCCCCCAAGCAGCTCCAGTGGACTGATTTGTATATGACTATGTGAATAGTAGGAAGGCTGGAGGCTGCCTGAAGAATGTCACCAGCTAGGCCCAGGCTACCCAAAAGGCCTTGGGGCCAGATTGGGCTGCCTAAAGTGGAGACGCCAGAAGGCTTAGGTCCCTCCGTCCCAGGCCTTTGCACTCCGGACTCCCCAACAGTCACCTCCTCTCCTCCCCCCTACATTGCTCTGACCTCTGCTTCCAGCTCCCTGCCCATACCCTCACCCCCAGAAAGCAGCACCCACAGCCTGGATTCTAGGGGAAGGTCCTTGCCCAACTCCAGACAAGCCCTGTTCCCTGTGCCTCCTTGACCGCAGCCATTCTCATGACGCCTGTAATTTCACACCAGGCCCCTGGACACCCGGGCCAGCACCTACCCGGATGGGGCATCTGATCTGGTACCTGGGGCCTGACCCTACCCAGCACAGGGTGTGTCCTGCTTCTTGGATCCCATCCCCTTTCTTCCCCATGGCCCCATTTCTCCCTTTTCTGTCTCTTCTTTGGCTTCCCTCCTCTGATCTCTCTGGAGAATTCGCTCTCGGTTCTTAGGACTCTCCAAGTCCCACGGCCTCTTCACCTTGGGCCTCTGCTGCCCACCTCTCTGTTTCTTTGCCTCAGTGAACACCTTTCCCTTTCCATCTCTCTCTCCACCCTCACTTCCTCCTCTGCAGTGAGCACATTGAGAATCTGATCCACCCTTCCCTGGACTGAGGGTATAAATAGCAGAGGGAGCCCGGGCCAGGAGCCAGACTTGCTCGCAGCCTCTTCCTTAGAGTCCCAGGGCTGGGCATGCAGGACCAGGGGTGGGGAGGGTCCCAGGCAGGGTCTCAGGGGCAGGGGGTCGGAGGGTTGGGATTGAAGGCCACTGTACAGAGTGACAGACCCAGATGGAGGGAGGGCTGTGACAGCATGCTGGGACTCCGGAGCTTCCCCTGCAGGCCAGGCTCTCCCCACCAGCCTATCCACCCCCACCTGACATGGTGATAGAGTCCCTGCTTCTGCTGCTAGAGAAGGAGCTCTGGGTCAGGAGACTCCCCAGGGCCACTGGAAAGCCCTGCCCCCTCCTCCAGGGCGCAGATGCGTGGGCCCAGGTGGCTGCCAGCAGACAGCAGCTGGGGACTGGGGTGGAAGTGGTGCCCTCAGGAAACAGGCCGCACTCTCACCCCAGCCAGCTCCCCGGCCTAATTAGACACCGGAACGGGCATTGATCGTCCCTGAGCTCATTATGTCACAGCTGGGGAACAGCTGGCCAGTTTTTTCCAGGCCATTAGCTGCACCATGAAGTGAAGAGAGGGAGGGGGCGCACAGGCAGGATCAATACCCCGTCTGTCTGTGGGGGAAGCAGCCCCGTGGCCCCTCCTTTGGCACTCGCTGGCCTGTGTGTCTCTCTGGGCTTGGGCTGCCAGGAGCTGAGCCCCTTGGAATGCTCATACAAAAGCTCAGCTCCTTCCAGCCTGGCGTGACAGACCGGTGGCTCCAGAGCGGACCCTAACTGGCCCACGGGTACCCTCTGAGTCTCCTCTCTCAGGGCGTTAGTGAGGCAGGAAAGAGGTTCGGGTTACCCACGTCGGTCTCAAAGGAGACCTTCAAAGTCCAGCTTCTCTCAACCCCCACAGCAAGATGACACCTGCAGCTCCTTCTGCTGGCCCCAGGCCCACCTCTCGATGCCCCTGGGCTCCGCTGGGTCTGGTTTCCTGTGGGGTGGGGAGATGGCAGGGGATGCTCTGATCCTTAGGGGATTGGGAGAGGAGGGGAGGGAGGGAAGAGGTGATAGGTCTCGTTCTCTTTCTCTCTCCTCCTGGCCCCGGGAAGCAGGTCAGCTGGGCAGCACCCAAGCAGGAGGAAAACTGTCCCCACAGCCTGACCCCAGGAGCCCCACTGTCAGAGGCGAGTTCAGGGTGAAGTGAACCAGCTTTTTATTTATGGAGTCATAAAGTGTCAAGGCTGGAAGAGACCTCCAAAATATCCTGAGCTCTATTCTGCCTGGCTGATTGCGGTCAAATGGTGCTAGCTCTCTCTGTTCCTCTCCTGTTTGTCCTGTACTGAGTTCTAACCTACCCCAGGGTCTCTCTTGGACACATGTCCTCAGGCCAGGGGTGGAGGCTTGGCTCACCAGGAGAGTCGAGAAGACTGCTGGACTCCAGACTCCCCTCCCCGCTGCCTCCACCCCGGCCCCCAGCCCCACCGCGTGGAAACAGCCCCAATTGTGGGAAGTCCTGTTGGATCCAGATGCTGAGTTCCTGGGCAGTTTCCCTGCCCTGCTGAACAGAGGCCGGGCACTGCACTCTGCTCCCCAAATGTACCACGGTAGTCTTGGTTTCTAGAATCAGCAGTGAATAGAGCACGAGAGTCAGAAGGTCTGATTTCCAGACCTGAGATCCTGTGGGCTGGGCTCCAGCCCTGAAGAGCCTGCAGATTGATAGTAACGAGAAGTACAGAAAGGGGGAAAGGGCCCTTAAAATGTATTCCTCGCGTTACAGACGAGGAAGCTGAGTCCCAGTGAGAAGTGACACCTCGCTGGTTAAGGCAGATCTGAGACGGGTTTGCCAACTACGAGGTGGTTGGTGTTGGTTCCATTCAAGGTCTAGTGACCCATCCAGCATGTCCCAACAAACCCAGCAAATCTGTCTCTAACAGACCCCGAGTGCACCCTCTTTCACAGGGCTCTCAGAACACAGAGGGGACCTGGGGCCCATCAGAATGCTCCTTGGTCACACCAGTGCCACCAGAAGTAGCACTTTCTCCCATGAGCCTCCTTCGGGTCAGGAGCAGCTGCTACTCAAGGGATCAAGCCAAGACCAGCTGGGCTCTGCTGTGTCTGATGTTCATCTGTCCGTCTGTCTGGGTCCAAACAGCACTTAGGGCAGAGGGAGCCTAGTGATAACGGGGCATTGCTGGAACTTGCTCCAGCCTGATTCACTGGGATGGAGTGAACTAGAAGAAATCAAGCATTGCTCCTTCTGCTGGCATGGTGAGGAAGGAAATGTCTACATGGACTAGAAGATGACACAGCGGCTGGCCTGGGTATCAGAGAGGACACTAGATGAGCTCCTGGGGACAGCTTCCCCAAGCCCCTGGCAGGATAGCCTCATCCTCACTCTTCTCTCTTGGCTCCAGACAGGGAGTGACATCCTTTTTTCTTTTTTTTAAAGATTTTATTTATTTATTTGACAGAGAGAGACACAGCAAGAGAGGGAACACAAGCAGGGGGAGTGGGAGAGGGAGAAGCAGGCTTCCCGCGGAGCAGGGAGCCTGATGATGCGGGGCTCGATCCCATGACGCTGGGATCATGACCTGAGCCAAAGGCAGACGCTTAATGACTGAGCCACCCAGGTGCCCCAGGGAGTGACATCCTTAAGCAGCAGGTGCAAAGACCCTGAAGCCTTGTGTTTCTCGTAAGACCATGTGGGCGAAGGGGGTGGCCAGACGGCCTGGAGAGGAACTCTAGCATAGGATGCTTTGCAGCGGACCACTGTGGTAGTGAGCGAGCTCAGAGCAGAGCCAGAGGGAAGCAGTGCCCGGAGGCTGGTAAGGGGTCATGGAAAGGGAGTGAGAAAGGCCATCTCCAGTCAGAGTGTCGCGGTAAGGAGGGCCACAGTTGACGTCCTGGCCTGAGGTCCCATCAGTGCCGTTTATTAGCTCTGTGGACTGGGGCCAGTCCTGGCCTCTCTCGGACTGTCAGCTTTTCCTCATCTGTGAAAAGATACAGGGAGCAACGAGCTGCGCAGGTTGCTGTGGCCCTGAGGCCCACATGAGGGAAGGGCAGTGAGAGGCTTTGGAAAGCGTACAGACAGGAATGGTGATTTTTTACGACCGCGCGCTGCTGTCAGCTCATCTGCGTGGCCGGAGGACTCTGAATCCTGAGCTGCCAGAGAATGGTTTTTACCATAACACTGTGCGCACAAGCATTGTTGTCAGGGGTGACAGAAGCAAAGGGGCTTTCCTTCTAGAGGGGACTTCCCAGGCCCCACTAGCAGATGTTTATGAATCTATAACAGCATTCAGCAGTCCCCACGGGGTCTCTCTGCTCGCAGAGAAGGCGCCTAAAACTGAGGCTTGCACACGATACAGACGCGTGCATCGTGGCCATGTCGGGTGGCCTTGCCATCGACTGCCCCCCTTCCTAGGTGCCAGGCCTCCTCAGTACTCAGTCCATTAACAGAGTGATCTTTTTGAGAACAATAACATCGTGATGGGAACCAGATGAAGAACTGAAAGAGACGTCAGGACCCAAGGGGTAGTTCTGCATTCGTTAGTTGTAGTTTGCTGAGAGAAAGCAGATACCACTTATGATTATATTTGGTATCACGTTTTGTGACTTGCAAAGGACTGTTACATGTACTATTATTTAAGCCACATGGCATTCTTGGGAGACACTATCATCCGAGGCTTGGAGAGGTGAAGTGCCTTTTCCCAGGTCACCCAACTCCTAGGTGACAATCTGGGTCATTTATCACAAATCCTGTCTGCTTTCCAGGACGCTTGACTGCTTCTCACCTCCCGTGCACTTCCACCCCTCCCCAAGGGTCCCTCCTGCCTCAGACCAAAGGCACACACGTCCTGAGTGCTGTACTCCTCCCATATACCACGTACTACTATAGTCTATGATGTTTTTAACTTTCGATTTTGAAACAGTTTCAAACTTATAGAAAAGTGGCAAGAAGGGTACAAAGGACTCCTCTATGCCCTTCATTGAGTTCCTCGATTTGTGTTTCGTTTTTACCACACTTGCTTCCTTGCAAGTATGTCCCATGCACTTCCCCTCCCTCCTCTCCCCTCCTCCTCTTTCATATAACATACATATGTAATTTCTGAGCCACTCAAGAGTGAGTTGCAGGTATGGTGCCCCCTTCGCTCTTAACTCTGCAGTGTATATTTCCTAAAAACAAAGACATTCTCCCACAGAACCGGAGTACAACAATTACAATCGGGAAACTAACATGGATACAAAACTACCATCTATTCCAGAGGACCCCATTCAAATTTGTCATTTGGCATTCTTTTTTTTTTTTTAATTTTTTTATTGTTATGTTAATCCCCATACATTAATTACATCATTAGTTTTAGATATAGTGTTCCATGATTCATTGTTTGTGCATAACACCCAGTGCTCCATGCAGAACGTGCCCTCCTCAATACCCATCACCAGGCTAACCCATCCTCCCACCCGCTTCCCCTCTAGAACCCTCAGTTTGTTTTCCAGAGTCCATCGTCTCTCATGGTTCTTCTCCCCCTCCGATTTCCCCCCCTTCATTCTTCCCCTCCTGCTACATTCTTCTTCTTCTTGTCATTTGGCATTCTAATGCAAGGTAGTGCCTTCCCTTCTCCCCATCTATTTACTATGTCTATATTAACTCATCTGTTACAACCTAATAATAAAATTATTTATTTTGATGCCTCACTTGTCCTAGTCTTGGCCTGTGGGTAACTCTTCAAGCTGGATTCTGTATGTTTTGGACATGTTCCCATCATTCTTTGAGCACATCCTTACTTTACAGCACAAACAGATGCTCCAGGCTCATCTAGTCCTTTCCAGGCTGATCAGCCGGGTTCTTTTTAGTGGAAAATGATATTTAGAGGTCAAGATCTGGGTGCTTGGTATGCTCGCTGCTATTGGGTTAACACTGCTTCTAAGACCTCATAGCAGACAGAGCTAGAAATATATGTGTAAACACACACATACACACATACACACACACACACCTACAGCTATTTATATTAAAAACATGAGTTCAAACTAGGTACCCCTTTTCTGATCTACTGCCATAGGGTTTATTCCCTTTCCATAAATGTAACTCCTTTCACTAGCCTTGAAAAATATGGCTCCCGTTATCCTCAATATTTTAAGAATTTTCTTAATTGCTCTACTTGCGATCAATTTCCTGACTGCATAGGTCATCTTCTCTGCTCCAGATTCACCACATATGCCAGTGGGCCCAGCCCAATCTTGCCCCCAATTCTCCCGACCACACCAACTGCACTGGCTAAATCCTCCATCCAGATCAAAGGGAAAGAGAACAGGAAGGACATATTCCATAATTTTTTTAAAGGATTAGATTTATTGAAGAGTTTGTCTTCATCACACGTTGAAATCAACTCCACAGACATTCAGATAACCTAAAGATATCTGTTTCAATAAAACAGAGCACTTTTAATGTGTCTAATCGAGTTATAGGGCCAATTTTATGAAGTTATTTCTGGATTAATCTGAAAAACAGATTATAACATGTGTGTATTCATTCATTCTGCATCTCTAAAGCTTTCTCATAATCTATTTTATATTCATGCTAACTTGTGGAGATGACAATGCAGAAGCCCCTTGCCCTTACTGATAAGTTTGGGAACAAAACTTCAAAGAAGGCATGTTTACCAAACCATTTTCTTTTACCTCCTGCATGCCTAGCTCGACTACATTTCCCAGCCTCCCCTGCAGCCAGATGTGGTCACATGACTGAGTTCTGGCAAGTGGAATGTGGGCAAAATTGATGAACACCACTTCCAGACCTGGCCCGTAAAACCTTCCACAAAATTCTGCATGCTCCCCGTTTCTTCCCCCGTCTGCTAATTGAATACAGGGGATCCAGTAGAGGGTTCCAGAGCCTGTAGCAGTTAGCAGAACCACAAGATAGTGCTAGGGACCTGAACCACCACATCAACTGAAGGCCATTAACTGAACATCGGTATTAAACTGTCACGGGAAGGAAGCCTGGGTGGCTCAGTCGGTTAAGAGTCTGCCTTCGGCTCAGGTCATGATCTCAGGGTCCTGGGATCGAGCCCCGCATCGCATCAGGGTCCCTGCTCAGCGGGGAGTCTGCTTCTCTCTCTCCCTCTGCTGTTTCCCCCACTTGTCCCTCTAGCTTACACGCTCTCTCTCTCTCTCTCTCTGTCAAATAAATAAATAAAATCTTTAAAAAAAATAAAATAAAAAAATAAACTGTCATGTGAGTGAGAATGACAACTTCTACTGTGATGAGCCACCGAGGCTTGGGAGTTATAAGTTGCATCAGTTAGGTCACCCCAACCAATACAGAAAGTAAACGAATTGTCCAAATTTACCCTTTAGAAGCAATGAAGCATTGGGATGCGTGGCTGGTTCAGTCATAGAATGATCTCAGGGTTGTAAGTTCGAGCCCCACATTGGGTGTAGAGATTACTTAAAAATAAAATCTTTGGGAAAAAAAAAACAACAACGAAGCATAATGTTGAATGAAACCTTCTGACCCCTCCCTGAGGGTTCTTCCCATCGGGTTTAAGACCAAGCATGCACTTGATACCCCAGGACGCTGTAGCTCCATCTTTCAGCATCTCTCACTATTCTAAAAGTGACATTTTCCTCCATTGCCCAAGTATATACTAGTCCTCCCCCCCGCCCCACCCCACTTCTCCCTTTTCTTTTCCCAAGGGGACTGTGACCCAGAGTTTGCTCTGTCATGGGTTTATCTTTATCAGATGGAAGCATCTGGTTTGTTTAACATCTGATCTCTGGCAGAGAGCGGCTTACCCATCCCGTAGAGGTGAGTATCCGCAGTGAAAGGGGACAGCCCTTTAAGTTCCTACAAGTAGCCTCTGGTTGGTGTGGAGGTAGTGATAACACCTGTGGTCTCGGGATGAACCAGGTTGGGGTGCAAGCTGATTTCTTCTTCTGAACACAGTAGGCCAGGAGCAGTAAGGGTCACCTCCGCATCCTGGCTTCTCATAGGCTGATAATTACTGGTTCAGCAAGTTAGCACACCCAGGCTGCTAGAAACTTAAACCTTCCCAGAAAGGCTGTTCCTCACCCCTTTCCCTCTAAGCAAGACACTTTTTCAAGTTTTGAGAGAGCCAGAGAAGTTGGGTAAATTGGGAGGGGAAGGTGGGGGAACAATGCAGTTATACAGGAGAAAGGAAAACTCAGACTGGAAATGTGGACACAGAGACATCGGGAACTTTCCTAATATCACGGTCCAAATTAGAGAGTCAGAGTCACATAGTCCTATTTCTAGAGTTAGCCAAAGCCCCAAGGGTCGCCTCACCTTTGTTTCATAGAGAGGGAATCAAGGACCAGAGTGATTAAGGAGCACGTCCAAGGTCACAGAGGTAGTCAGGGGTAGGACTAGAACTCAGACCTCTCAAGTCCCAGAGCAGCGCTCTTTGCACTTTTCTTCTCTGCTTGCGGGTCTGATGGGAGCCTCTCAGTTCTAACGGTTGGAGCAGCAGATGTAATTAGGATACTAAGTGCTAGAGAGTGTGCTCCCTGAGGACCTACCTCTCCGTGACCTTGGCCAACCCCAAGCCTCCCTGAAAAACTTTCCCTGCTTCTACTAGAAGCCAGCTCCCCTCACCCTCCAGGGGCTGACACAAACAGTCTGTCTGGGGTGAGTCTCTCAATTCCAAGGTGAAGCCAGAGTGGGAACATCTCCACTTAGAACTCCAGAGTGTCTGGGAAGGGAAAGTCTCCAGACTGGAAAGGCATGGAAATTTCCCTGAACCCAGAAGCATGCTTGGAATAGTATCAACTGCCGCATCACCACTCTAGGCTGGCCTTGTTAGCGAGGCAAGCCACAATCAGGAGATAATTAGCTTGCTGTTATTTATTCCCCACACTAATCAGCAGCCCACTGCTTGCACAGTGGAGAGGGCTCCCGCCCCCAGAGCTGTGGGGGTTCTCAGGGACCTTTAGTTACCAGCCAGGAAACAAGTAGCAGACAAAGGGCTGGGGAGAGGGGGAGAGGGAGGAGGAGCCCCAACCATAGGACCCCCGGTGGGGAGGGGGCGCTGCAGGCTTCCGCAGGGTGCACAGCGCCCTGGGGAGAGGCAGCCCTGGGACCCCCAGGAGCCCCAGACGGTGCAATACCCCTCTTCGTTTTGTTCTTAGGGTTGGGCTCTGGTCGATAAAGGGCGGCTGGCCTTCAGCTCCCTGTTCTGCCTCGCTTCAGTCAAATTGCCTTTTTCCAAGGCGACTTTCAAAAAAAAGATGACATTTATCAAAGCCTGCTGAGTGGTGACCTTGGTGGGAGGGAGAGAGGGCGGGTGTACTGTCTGTGGGAGCAGGCAAAGAAAATAAGAAAAACCTGGAAGGAAGGAAATCCTTTCAAACCTCAAAGTTTTTGGAACAATCACGGGAGAGATGGCTGTAGGTTTGAGAGCAGGCACTCCGGGCTCACCTGCACCCCCTCCTGCCTCCTTCCTCATCCTCACCAGCATGTTCTCACCTCTCACTGGCAGTCCTTGTCCTTCCAGCCCAAATAGGAGACCAAAGGTGCTCCATTCAAATAACAATCGCTGGGAAGAGCTCAGACCTGTGACTTGATAACTTCGCGAGGAACTGAACCTTAGATCAGTAGCAGTTCCAAAATGTCTCTATAGAACAGGCTAGGAGGCTGCCATTTGGTTGGAAGGTGGGGAGTAAGGGGAGGTGAAAGACTTGTCCTGAAGCTATGTTTGCGTAGCATAACATTGGGGTTGTTTCCATATATTGTACATCTGTTTGGAATGGTGTAGATTAAGCCCTTCCACACCTCTTCTTGTCCCCGTTGCCACGCAGAGGACTTAGGGGACATCTGGTCAACCTCCGCCCCTATACAACAATCCCCACAAGTTCGTTTAATTCTCTCCTCTGGCCTCCTAAGCCCTTTCTATCCACAGGCTCATATATTACCTGTCACCATGTATTGTGACTACTCGTGTCTCAGTTTCCTTCACCAAACCGTGACACTTGAGGACAGAGACAGTTTCTTATGTGTCTACCTTCGTATTGCATTTTTCTACTCCTAAACACTCACAGGAGTTCTTGCTATATGTGAATGAGGTATGTGTTGATAGAATGGATGAACAAACACATGAAAGGACATCTGTGCAAAGTAGTCATCCGGCCCCGGCTTGAATGCTTCCTGTGATGGGGAGATCATCACCTCAAGATGGAAACAATCCATTACTGGACATTTGAAATGTCAAAAGATGTTTCTGTCCATGGGATGGAAATCTGCTTTTCTGACACTTCTACCAAGTAGCACAGTTCTTCCCTTTAGAGGCCCAGAAGAACAGAGGTCCTCCACCTAGGATTCCACAGATGAACTTTATGAGATCCCTGCCCCGAAGAAATGTGTATAAAATTGTGTGTGTGTGCCCTTGTGCTTAGGGGGAGGGAATCCATTGGTTTCACAAAGGAGCCTGTGTCACCAAATTTTACAGCCACTCTGCATTTGTTTACTCCCTCTTCCTCATGAAAATGTACACTAGACAAACCAAGGGACCTCAAAATGCTTGCTTTTGTAGATTTTTCCCTCCTTACTTTTCTAAAGAAAGAAGATAGCCAAGTTGTTATGTGTCATGAGCAAAATTAACTCTGCTACTCTAACCACAGATGATTGGATGGGGATCAGTTCACATACTCAAGTTGACCACGTATGGGTGGGGCACACAGGAGGCCAAAGGAAAGGGCTTGATAGAAATTCTGCTCAAAAGGGTTCTCCATATTGGATGGCAGCAATCCGACTCATTCAAAGCCTTTTACGGGGGAAGTACACGTCCTAGCGGTACCCACAGAAGGTGGGTACATCTGGGGCTATAAGCCTCTTTCTGCCATTTCAAACCACTGTTTCAGTTCCGAGTCTTGGAAGCATTGGGTCCACAGTGACGACAGCTAATAAAGAAACTCCCTAGCTACAATAAACCTCTCTGTGAGGTCCTGCAAGCAACCTGTCTTCTGAAAACTATGAGGCACGACTCTTCTTTGTGGTTCCAAAGATTCTGACTGATACATAACCCTTCAACTTTCCGAAGTGGTTGTTATGACTTCCTCCCAAAATGGAAGGTCTCATTGCTAAGTCATCCCTCATATAGGAGCTACCAAAGGATTCACATGCATTTGCATTTAATCCTCATGAAACTCCTTTAATAGTGGTTCTCAAATTTGGGGGTACCAAGAATCGCCAGGCTTCACCTTACATACAGATTCCCAAGCCTCCATCCCCAGAGGTTCTAAGCAAGTCTGAGGTGGGCCTTGAAATCCTCTTTTGCATCAAGTTCCTTGGAGATTCTGAGGCAAGCAGTCTGAGGCCCACCCAAGGAGAACACTGCCCTAAAGGGTAATGTTTCCCAACTGCCCTGATGATCAAAATGCTTCCCAGACTCTTTCCATGAGATTTCCGGTTCCGTGGATCAGAGGCTCTGGAATTTGTACTTTTAATAGGAGCAGGTATTACAACTTCCATTCTACATATGAGAAAACCAAGGCCCAGAGTAATTTATCCACAGCCATACAGTTAATCGATGACAGGGCTGAGGCTAGAACCCAGCTCTCTTGACACTCAGTCCAGTGCTCTTTCTACTGGGCCACAAAGGCCACACCACCTACCTAGAGTCCTGAACGTAACAGGCAGTTGATAGATGTTTGCTAAGTTGAATAGAATCCACATACATACTTTCTAGGTCCTGGAGGGAAGAAACAATTTTTAAAGCCTATTTGCATCCCACTTCACCCAGCCTCATCCCAAGGCACACAACACAGTGGTCTGCCCTAGGGGTTCAACAGATGTTTGCGAGAGAATGCATGATGATATGATTACTGGGCTGTTGACCATGCCATCAGCTACCACGGGCTGTGCTCCAGACTGTAAAGGAGCTGTCCAGAACTGAACTTGATACTCCAGCTATGGTCTGACCCGAACTGAGCAGCAGGAGCTTCTTTGCCCGTGGTTTTAAAGGAACTGCTGCCTGTTCTGGGAATCTGGGCCTTGCCCTTCCTGCTGGTCTGGTGTGTGCCCTCGCAGAACTAATAGGAACTGACTGTTCTATTGCTGACCCTGATACCTCCTCAACTCCCTCAGCTTCCACCGTGGCTTCCCACTCATTAACACATGGAATTCTGCTAGGCCTTTGGGATGCCTGGGTGGCTCAGTCGGTTAAGCATCCACCTTCGGCTCAGGTCATGATCCCAGGGTCCCGGGATTGAGTCCTGTATCGGGCTCCTTGCTCAGTGGGGAGCCTGCTTCTCCCTCTGCTTGCTGCTCCCCCTGCTTGTGCTTGCTCTCTGTCTCTCTCTGATAAATAAATAAATAAAATCTTTAAAAAAAAAAAAGAAAGAAAGAATCCTGAACAAGGACAAAGGATGCAGCCCACTCCTACCCCCTCACACTTATAGAGCATCTACTGCATGTTAGAGACTCTGTTAGGTACATGAACTCAATGAATCCCCACAATAACCCCATTAGGTAGGTCTTCTTATTGTGCCCATTTTACAGGTTAAGTAATAGCTCAAGTCACACACAGTGAGTGGCAGAGCTAGAATACGATCCCAAGAAGCCTGGATCCAGAGACTATGCTCTTAACCACAAAGCCACATGCCCTCTCCAGGTTAACTCAGCCCTGCTGTGAACCAGCTTGTGAACTTGACTGCTAAGGTATCTTCTAGGCCTGGTAGTCTACATTTCTGTCATTATGGGTAAGGGGCTGGACAGGCTAACAATATGATTATTAGCCTTAGGATCAGCTAAAAACAGTTTATGTGGTTGAAGAGTAGAAACTTCAAGCATAAACAAATAGCTAAGGACTCAAAAAGCATGATTAGAGGAAAAAGATTAATTCAAAGAGTTAGTCAAATGGCCTTAGAAAAGGGAAAAGTCCTTAACAGTAAACTTAACATTTAGTTTAATTATAATCCTTCCCCAAATTACAAAACACTGACTTCCTAAACTAGAATATTAACTTCCCAAATATAATACAAACTAATCAAGGATTCCTATGATAAGAACTTGCTGATAAGTCTCACATTAGCTAGGATTTAATTTTAGATATAAAGCCTTAAGAAATCCAAAGAGAGGGTTGCAGCTATAGGAAAACAAAATATTTCCAGACTGATGATGAAACTTGCTTTAAAAAAATATATATTTTATTTATTTGAGAGCAAGAGAGAGAGAGAGTGTGCTTGAGGATGAGCAGGCAGAGGGATAGAGAGAAGCAGGCTCCCCGCTGAGCAGGGACCCAGATTCAGGGCTCGATCCCAGGACCCCAAGATCATGACCTGAGCTGAAGGCAGACGCTGACTGAGCCACCCAGGTGCCCCTGATGACAAAACGTGTTAATGAAAAACATCCTAAACTCCCTTTGGAGGACCTCCTGGTTATCCAGGTTCACATGGCAGGAGCTCCGAGAAGTCTTATTTATGACAATGCCTTGGAACGAAGCCTTCCATCCCTGGGATGTCTGGTCAGCTGCAGGGTGAAGGTGGTGGTGGAACCCCACCCCTAAAGGCTGAGATAACATTTTGTACCATGAATTTCTTTGTCAGCAATATTTCAAAGACACATTTATCTGATGACTCAGTGCTGGGCTATTTTGAGACGTCCATATGTGAGGGTCAAAAATCAAGAAAGTGTTCGTGATTTAGCCATCAGGAATGATCACTTGCCTACGGAAGGAGAATAACCCTGATCAAGAACATGAGCTGTAAATTGAACAAGGTGCCCTCAGATTTATTTGAAAAGCCTGAAAAGCCCAGGAACTGGAAGGTGTCTGTGGCACCCCTCCACCCGTGCCAATCACTCCTCTTCTGCCCAGAGTTAACATCTGTATCCTTGGGGTTTCTCCAGACCAAGTGGAGCTTCCGGGCACGTGGGCAGGGTTGAGGTGGAAAAGGGTAAGGAGTTAAAAAAAAAAAAGGGAGTCAGATGTCAACTGTCCAAAATGAGGAAATGCTTGCCTCCTGGGCAGTAAATAACGGGTGGGCATGTTAATGGGCACATTAAAAGGTTAAAAGGATCAGTGAAATGAGTGATAGCTTATGGAGGTGGGGTGGGGGGATGGCAACAGAAATCCTCCAAACTGAGCACCTTCGGGGACAAACCAAAAACGGTAACATGGGTGAACTGCTAGATATATAGAAAGGGCTCAACGCAATGCTAAGGGCTTACATTTTAGCCCTTTAAGCAATACTTCACAAAGGACTAATCTTTATTGCTACCTCTCCCAGAAATAGCTTCATTTTAGAGCCCCCTCTTTATAGAGATACTCCAAGAACCACAAAAATGGTACTGATGTTAGTAACACCACTGTGGTTCTCCACAAAATATAAGAATGTTTAAAAAATTTTTTAAAGATTTTTTATTTATTCATTTGAGAGAGAGAGCGAGAGAGCGAGAGCATGGGGGGGAGGGTCAGAGGGAGAGGGACAAGCAGACTTCCCGCTTAGCAAGGAGCCCAATGTGGGACTCCGACCCCAGGACCCTGGGATCATGACCTGAGCCGAAGGCAGACACTTAACTGACTGAGCCACCCAGGTGCCCCAAGAATGTTTAAAATTTTTTTAAAAATTTTTTTAAGTTTAAATTTTTGTTTAAAATTTGTAAATATTTTTAAATTGTAAAAGATAAGCCAGTGAAGGAGATCTTGTAAATCTGAATGTATGCTCCAAACAAGCAATACCCTAGAATGTGGGAACAAGGCAGATAATTGGGTAAGGTAATTTATATACAGGTTGACAGCAAGACCAAGGGATCTCCCGACTCTTATGGAGAAAACTAGGATTTTTTTTAAAAAGGTAATACTTAAAAATGATAAAGCACTGTCACAAACATTAGCTCATTTGATCCCCCAAAATAACCCTATGAAGTGAGCTCAAATGCTGTTATTTTTCCCATTTTACAGATAACGGAATGAGATTTAGTAGAACAAAGTGAAATACCCAAAGTCACACAGCCTGTGTACAGCCGTGATTTGTCCAAGCCCAAATCCTATGCTTATTCTTACTTCTACATCAGGCACTGAGACTAACATATAATAAATGTACTAATTTGGGGCACCTGGGTGGCTCAGTCCATTAAGCATCTCTGCCTTCGGCTCAGGTCATGATCCCAGGGTCCTGGGATCGAGCCCCGCATCGGGCTCCCTGCTTGGCGGGAAGCCTGCTTCTCCCTCTCCCACTCCCCCTGCTTGTGTTCCCTCTCTCGCTGTGTCTCTCTCTGCCAAATAAATAAATAAAATCTTTTACAAAAATAAATGTACTAATTTAATGCAATTGTTAATTGATGTTAATTCAACAAACATATTTTGAGTGCCTACTACTAGCCAGACCCGGGGCAAATCCCTGCTCTCAAGGAGCTTACAATCTAATGGGGAGGCAGACCTGTAAACAGACAAAAGAGTAGGTGAGAAGTGCTATAAGGACACACACACAATGTGAAATGGATCACACAGAAAGGAACACCTAAGTGCACCCAGCACCCTTCTTTATACTACGTTGTCCTAAAGAAGGGTGGCCAGCCTCATGGACTCTTTTTTTTTTTTTTAAGATTTTATTTATTTGACAGAGAGAAAGAGAGAGAGTGCGTGCACAAGCAAGGGGAGCTGCAGGCAGAGGAAGAGGGAGAAACAGGCTCCCTGCTACAGGGAGCCTGACATGGGGCTGGATCCCAGGTCCCTGGGATCATGAACTGAGCCGAAGGCAGATGCTTAACCGACTGGGCCACCCAGGTGCCCCCTCACGGAGTCTTTAAAACGGAGTCAAAGGTAGCTTCTTAATAGGGTGCCTTCCTCCAGTGTTCTCCACTTCTGATTCTGTTGGCTAGTACTAGCTATTGAGAAAAGAAAAAACTCCTTCTAGTATAGAAAAAAGTAATCGTCGAGTCTCAGAACCTATAGTAGACCTATCCAACCTCTTTTGCTCAAATGCTGAGCTGCTCAAACAATCTTCCGAATTGTATTTAGGAACACTGGGTTGAACCATTCCAGCAAGAGGAAATAAACACCCACTATAAATAACCTGTTTATCCTACCAAGGTCTTCTTTTTGTTGTGAGTTAATAGGTAGTTATTCAGGTCTAGAAAGCAGCTGTGGGAGAGTTAGCATCAGTCAATTCTCAGTGCCAGCGCCATCCAGTGGAACTTTCCGTGATTCTGTTCAATAGGGTAGCTAGCCTCATGTAGCTATTGAACATTTGAAATGCGTCAAGGGAAAATGAAGAGGCGATTTACAATGTTATTTAATTTTAATTAATTAATTTAAATGGTAATTTAATTGGTAGCCAGTGCCTACCAATTTGGACAGCACAGCTCTAGATCTGGCTACTCAAAGTGTGGTCTGCATCACCTTATTAGTTTGTTAGAAATACAGACTCTTGGGTCCCACCCCAGGCCTCTTGATTCAGAAACTGTATGTTAACTAGATCCCCAGGTGATCTGTATGCACATTAAAATTTGAAAATGGCATGGTCACTTCTGGATGAGCTGAAAAAAAAAAAAAAAGGACTGACTGAGGACCCTATTTGCAGTAACCTCTCCGAATTGCAGACACCCACACTTGAAACTGGTGTCCAGCGTAAAGGGCCTGCTTGCTTGCTTGCTTCTTGCTTTCTTTCCTTTTTAAAGATTTTATTTATTTATTTATTTATTTATTTATTTCAAACAGAGAGAGAGCACTAGCGGTGGGGAGGGGCAGAAGGAGAGGGAGAGAAGCAGACTCCACTGCTGAGCAGGGAGCCCCACATGGCTGGATCCCAGGACCCTGGGATCATGACCTGAGCCGAAGGTAGCTGCTTAACTGAGCCACCCAGGCACCCCAAGGGGCCTTCTGTCTTTATATCTGCCTCTCCTTTATCCCTTAAACAGAAAGGGCTCTAAGGACTAGTCTAAGTGGTCTAAGTATAGGGTGGGGGTAAGGAATGGGATGGGAAGAACACGTGTCTCAGGGATACTCATACAAAATAAATGATGGAATTCCCTTGATAATTACTGAATATGAATGATGAGTATATGAGAGTTCATTGTACTATTTTCTCTACCTCTGCATATGTTTGAAATTTTTCAAAATTAAAAACTAGATGTGATTTTAAAGATGATGTGTGTGATAACCTCCAAGATGGCCCCCAATGATCCTCTCCTTCTAGTATTCATGCCTTTGTGTAGTCTTCTTTCATATTAAATCAGGGCTGGTCCATGTGACCAAGGTGGAGATAGCAGACATGACCTTGGAGAGCTAGGTCATTGTGACTCCTGCCTTGCTCTCTCTTGGATCTCTTGCTCTAAAGGCAGTCAGCTACCATGCTGGGAGGACACTCAAGCAGGCCTGTGGAGAGGTCTTTACGGCCTCCTGCCAACAGCCAGCTGCAAGAGCGAGTCCCATAAGCAAGCCTCTGTGGAGTTGATTTTCTAGCCCCAGTCAAGCCTTCCAATGACCATAGCTCCATCTGACATATGACTGCAACTGCTTGAGAGACCTCCAAGTCAGAACTGCCTGCCAAGCCACACCTGAATCTCTGAACAACAGAAACCATGAAAGGCAATAAATGTATGTGGTTGTTTTAAGCCACTGAGTTTTGGGGTAATTTGTTATGCAGCAATAGAGTACTGATGCAACGTCATCTCAGTATTTCCTACTCCCTGAATTCTCTCCCCACCTTATCACCAATGCCTCAAATGAACAGGAAAAGACCTTTCACACTACGCATAAGGTTAACATGCTAATACCCCTTGAAGAGATAATACATTCACTTAAATTCAATGTAAAACATATGTGACAGATATAAATTCTTTCTTTTTAAAACTTAGCAGGCTAATGTACTGAGACATTAATTTCAGTCTCGCTCCTGCTGTTGTAAGAGACTGGAAAGAATAAAAAGGTAATTTCTCCCTCAGGGCCTACCATCCCAAGAACAGCTACAGTCGTGAGTTAAGGTCTAAGCTCTTCTTACAACTGCCTCACTCCATACCCAACCCCCCCCCACCACACACTGGTTAACAGCTTCTTGGTGTTAAGGGGCACCTGGGTGGCTCAGCCGGTTAAGCCTCTGCCTTCAACTGGGGTCATGATCTTAGGGTCCTAGGATCAACCTTGGGCTCCGGGCTCAGTGGAGCCTCTGCTTCTTCCTCTCCCCCTGACCCTCCTCCCCACTCATGTGCTCTCCCCTCTCCTCTCTCAAATAAATAAAAAAATCTAAAAAAAAAAACAAACCAAAACCCCAGCTTCTTAAAGAAGACCACCCCGCCATCCCAGCTTTACCTTGAGGATTAGGTAATAGAGAAAGTATGTTGCCCCAGCTTCTTAAAGAAGACCACCCCGCCATCCCAGCTTTATCTTGAGGATTAGGTAATAGAGAAAATATGTTGGAATTGCTCCATATGGGAAAGGTTTTGGAGTTTCCAGAAGTGGAAGCCCGTCCCTGTCTTATACGAAGTAAGAGAGAGAGAGAGAGTGTGTGTGTGTGTGTGTGGGGGGGGGG
>NW_022589705.1:11535671-11673399 GCF_004348235.1 Phoca vitulina
CTGTGAAATAAATAAATAAAATCTTAAAAAAAAAAACAAAACAAAAAAAAAAAAAAACCAGTCTAACTCCAACACTCTGAGATCCTTCCCCTAAACCACTCTAGGGGCGCCTGGTGGCTCAGTCAGTTAAGTGTCTGCTTTTGGCTCAGGTCATGATCTCAGGGGTCTGGGATTGAGCCCGTGTCGTTGTTGGGATCCCTGCTCAGTGGGGAATCTGCTTCTCCCTCTCCCTTTTCCCCTCCCCCCAACTCATGTTCTCTCAAATGAATAAAATATTTTTAAAAATAATAAATAAACCACTCAGCTTTCTATGAGTGAACTACTATGAATTCAAGGCATTTTTGTTTGTGCATTCAACAAGTATATATTGAGTACTTACTGTATAGCAAGATCTATTCTGGGCACTGGGTACATAAACAGAAGCAAACCAAAGCCCTGCACTCATGGAGCATACACTCTAGTAGAAAAAGGCCAAGATAAGCAGCTAAAGTAATAAATATTTACTATTTCAGGTGTTGCTAAATGTTATGAAGAAAAAACAGAGCAACAGGGAAGAATATTGAAGGACAGAGTTTATTTACTGTGGTCAGGGAAGATTTCTCTAGCAATGAGGTGCTTGAGCAGAGGCCTCAGGGAAGTGAGGAAGAGCCCTTGGAAACCTGGGGAAAGAGTTTGCCAGGCAGAGGGAAGAGGAAGGGCAAAGGCCCTGAGGAGCACGGGGGTTTGGCTAGAGCAAAGCCAGCACTCATCCCCTAAGCTGTGGGGAGTGTTGGTTGTGGACGGCTCCAGCTGAGTCTCTCAGACTTGCCCTTGGCTACAAGCTGCCTGGCTCAAAGTCGCACCCTCTTCCACATCCAATGAAGTGGGAGGCGAAGGAAGAGAAGTGCCCGTGGCCTGAATGTAGTGGGAGAGGGGAATGGCGCACTTCGGCATCCACCAGGGCTGGGTGAGGGTGAGGTTAGAGAGGCACTCACGCTCAGGTTTACAGGCACCCAGAGCCCCGGAGGCTTATTGTCATGAGTTTAAGAGAGGCCAGTCAGCATGATTGTAAGTGTTCTCCAGTCATGTTCAGCCACAGGCACAGAGAAGGCTGTGGGTTGGATTCAAGTAGGACTAGGAAATTGCTAGACGAGTACGATGGAGAGAGGCTGCAGCAAGGGAAACAAGGTGCTTACAAGGAAGTGATGGGTAATATCGGACTGGGGAACTAGGCTGGTGGACAAGGAAGGGAGGCTGAAGGGACTGCAATGGAGGGTGGAGGGCTGGCAGGGATAACACATTGGAGGGCCCAACAGAGTTAGAGAAGTGGTGGAAAGGGTATTAGAGGAAAGCAAACAGAAAATGTGGGCGTTGGCAATGAGAGAATGGGATCTGTGGTCAAGTTTCAGTTATTGACAATGGCCAGTTCTTGGATGTAACCACCCGAATTGGCGGCTGAGGTCGGGTGGATGAAGAAAAATCACTGGAGGTCAGGAGCTCAGGAGGTTGAGAGTTCTGAGTATTGGAAAGATTATTCAGTGGATATTGGAATCACTAAGAATCATGGCAGGAGGAGTGAGGAAAGAGGTATCGAGACACGTTTTAGACTAAGTGTTAAAATTCTAGGGGAGTATCCCTCAAGGTCTGTGGATGACATGGGCTGTGGGAGAGTGGATGACAAGAATTTTAGAGGAGCTGGGAGGTTCAGAGAAGCCACAGAAGCAGTGTCTGGAGGTACAATGATTTTATGCTACCAACTGGGTTCTGGCTACCGTCAACTTCTTGTTGTTGTCAAAATAGGTGATGAGTGTTACTGATGAGCAGTTCCACTGGTAAACAGTGCAAATAAAGCAGTTGTTTTGTAACATAAATTTACTTTAAAACTTCGCATTTCTAAATTTGCTAGCTGTCTGCAATTCTTTCAGGACCGGAGTTCTGCAAAGCAGTAAATGCTGGAGTTTAGGTCCTGAGGAGTATGGAGCTAAGGCAACTAGAGGGGAAGTGGCTGCAAGAGCGAGTCTGTTTAAACATTCTTAGTGTGCTAATAGGGTAATGCCAGGAATATTAAATTAGTCAAGAATCCGAAGGCCTGGAGAGGAGCTGAAAATAAAAGATAAAGACAAATGTCTGTAATGAGAGATAGAAAAATGTTCGGCTGCTGCATATCAAGGGGCATAAACTTTCTAGCTCACAATACCTCTGTCTATGCTTCCTGACATCCAGCCTCCTTTACTAAGCTAATGTTAAATATTTTAGGCTTTGTCCCTTGGTGTATAATTACAGATATCAAAACTAATGTTAGGATTATGCTTTTCTGAGAGTGACAAAAAAACATGTAAAAAAAGTGGCTTAAACAGAAGTTTCTTTCTGATATGTGGAGGTAGAGCATCCAGGGCTACTACGGCAATTCTATTTCATGGGAGTCTGCAGAGACCCAGGCTCCTTTCAATTTTGTAGTCTGCCATTGTGAGGATGAAGCTCTCTTTTTCTAGGTCCAAAATAAAGCTCCAGTTATCATATCAAAGTTTTAAGCAGAATTCAGTTAGGTGAGGGTGTGGGGGTGGGGAAGGGGAGATGAACTTTATGCCAGCAAGCTCTTAAGGAAGGTTCCTACTGCCAGTGATATCCCATTGGGCAAAAGTTGGTCTCATGGCTGTCAAGCTGAAAGAGAAAAAAAGGCATACACAGTCAAAACATTCTATTGCTATGGAAGAAGGGAAGAATGGATATTGGACAGTTGGCAGTCTTGTCCACACGAATGTAGAAGTAAAAGTGTAGGGCAGAATATACAACACTTAAAGAAGGATAAAAAGTAAGAGGGGTGAGGAGAAAAACAGGATAGACGTGACCGCAGCTAATGTTGTAGTTTGGGGGAGAGATGACAGTGAGTTGAGGGATTTTTTTACCTGATAGTCTCTGTATATGAAGGGAGAATTAGTATGGAGGTGGAGTAAGGGACTTTAGAATCTAGTGAGGATTTGAAATAGCCATTATAGGGGAAATAAAAAAGTTGTTTAGTGACATAGAAGGAACATGGAATAAGACTGATCGTCCTGGAAAAAAATTGGACACTGTGAGATTTACAGTGGCCCTAATTCATACTCCATTTTTCTTCCTACCTATACATCCCCCTTCTGCCCTTGGGCAGACCACTTCTGCCAAGGAAAAGCAATTGCACTTAGAACTTCTTTGTTGACTTCTTTGCCAGGTCCAATCAAGTAGATGATATTTTCTTACTGGTGCTGAGCACAGATAAGAATTAAATGTCAAGGAAATGCCAGGAAGACAGACCTTCACTGATCAGGGATCTCTGATGGTTACGATTAAAGAAACCAGTCAGGCTTGTGGGTCCCAAGGAAGAGAAACTCGGGTCGTCTTAAGGAAAGCAGAAATCACAAGCATATCCAGTGACCAGACAAAAAACAAAAAAACAAAAAACAACGAAAAAGTCAGCAGGAAGCAAGGCAGCCAGAGGGTATTCATTGTGCCATCTCTTTCACATGGCCATCTTTCTGTGACAACCACACAAGTCTTATCCATACTTCTAAGTACTGGACTATTCCTAGTTCTCAGTCAAAATTCTGTTAAGAAGCCAGTTTGGGGTGCCTGGGTGGCTCAGTTGGTTAAGCGACTGCCTTCCGCTCAGGTCATGATCCTGGAGTCCCAGGATGGAGTCCCCCATCGGGCTCCCTGCTCAGGAGGTAATCTGCTTCTCCCTCTGACCCTCCCCCCTCTCATGTGCTCTCTCTCTCTCTCTCTCTCATTCTCTCTCTGAAATAAATAAAATCTAAAAAAAAAAAAAAAAAAAAAAAAAGCCAGTCTGACACCATACACAAAGATAAACTCAAAATGGATGAAAGACCTCAATGTGAGATAGGAATCCATCAAAATCCTAGAGGAGAACATAGGCAGTAACCTCTTTGACATCGCCCACAGCAACTTCTTTCAAGATCCATCTCCAAAAGCTAGTGAAACAAAAGCAAAAATGAACTTTTGGGACTTCATCAAGATAAAAAGCTTCTGCACAGCAAAGGAAACAATCAACAAAACAAAGAGGCAACCCACAGAATGGGAGAGGATATTTGCAAATGACATTACAGACAAAGGGCTGGTATCCAAAATCTATAAAGAACTTCTCGAACTCAACACCCAAGAAACAAATATTCAAGTCGAAAAATGGGCAGAAGACATGAACAGACTGTTCTCTGAAGAAGACATACAAATGGCTAACAGCCACATGAAAAAATGTTCATCATCATTAGCCATCAGGGAAATTCAAATCAAAACCACATTGAGATACCACCTTACACCAGTTAGAATGGCAAAAATTGACAGGGCAAGAAACAACAAATGTTGGAGAGGTTGTGGAGAAAGGGGAACCCTCTTACACTGTTGGTGGGAATGCAAGTTGGTACAGCCACTTTGGAAAACAGTGTGGTGGTGCCTCAAAAAATTAAATATAGAGCTACCCTATGACCCAGCAATTGCACTACTGGGCATTTACCCCAAAGATACAGATGTAGTGAAAAGAAGGGCCATATGCACCCCAATGTTCATAGCAGCAATGTCTGCAATAGCCAAACTGTGGAAAGAGCCGAGATGCCCTTCAACAGATGAATGGATAAAGAAGATGTGGTCCATATACACAATGGAATATTACTCAGCCATCAGAAAGGATGAATACCCAACTTTTACATCAATATGGATGGGACTGGAGGAGATTATGCTAAGTGAAATAAGTCAAGCAGAGAAAGTCAATTAGCAAAGGGTTTCACTTATTTGTGGAACATAAGGAATAGCATGGAGGACATTAGGAGAAGGAAGGGAAAAATGAAGGGGGAGAAATCGGAGGGGGAGACGAACCATGAGAGACTATGGACTCTGAGAAACAAACTGAGGGTTTTAGAGGGGAGGGGGGTAGAGAGATGGGTTAGCCTGTGATGGGTATTAAGGAGGGCACGTACTGCATGGAGCACTGGGTGTTATATGAAAACAATGAATCTTGGATCACTACATCAAAAACTAATTATGTATTGTATGGTGACTGACATAATAATAATTTAAAAAAGCCAGTCTGATTCACCACATAGTTTTCAGCAAACTTAACGGGCTGAGAGCTTTATACTACACTACCTTAGGGGTTATCAACCAGCCTACTGAGGTGGTACCCTTATGATTGGTATCTTAATCCACTGTACCAGTCAGGGCCCAGTTCAAACCTGAGACACAGTAATTTGAACAGGCAAAGTGTGGTATAGAGAACGAGTACCCAGTCACAGGAGATTAATTACTAAGGGTAAAGAGAACTCAATACAGCAATAGTGGCTGTAGGAGCAGTCATTGTGTCTACGGCTGAGGCAAGTGCCCCAAGTAAGGAACACATCTGGGACAGGTTCCTTGGCAAGACTGAGAGTCAGGGCGCCTGGGTGGCTCAGTCATTAAGCGTCTGCCTTTGGCTCAGGTCATGATCCCAGGGTCCTGGGATCGAGTCACACATCGGGCTCCCTCCTCAGCGGGAAGCCTGCTCTCCCTCTCCCACTCCCGCTGCTTGTGTTCCTGCTCTCGCTATCTCTGTCTCTGTCAAATAAATAAATAAAATCTTAAAAAAAAAAAAAAAAGACTGAGAGTCAGACTGTTGGAGAGGGTGTGGATGTGACCCACTTGTTTGCTACTGAAGCCCGGGGCTGGAGAGGAGAGGGTGTCAACAAAACTAGTTTGGAAGCAACCCACTGGGCTGCCAAAGAGCCTTGCTGGAAAGTTGCCTGAAGACTTGCTGGGAAGCTGGCAGGAGGACCAGTGCACTTGCTGGGAAGCATTCTCCCAGAAGGTGCCCCTGCCCCCCCCCCCACACTACAGAAACAAGAAAAAAGAAAACACACCAGAACCAGGATGAGAAGCTCCTTTCTTCTGCAGCATCCCTCCAGTATCCTCTCCTGAGAAGTTGAGTATTTTGCTAGCAGGCAAAAAGAAATGTTTGGAGGGCACAGCCCCAGCAACACAAAGAAGAACAAAGAGGGATTTGGGAACTGAGGATAAACTGATAAATGGCATGTCCACTATCGGTGGCAGTCCCTGCACAAGGCTCGGCGTAACTCAACTTCCCAAAACATGGATCAGGGAGAAGAGCATCATTCTAGAAGGAATGCTCACTGAACCAGTCCCTGGACTGGCTGAATGAGCCCAGCACTTGAGAAACTTCACCTTTGGGTACTATTAAGGACACTGGTGACTTCAGAATTTCTAAATAGGAGAGAAGTAGAGCAGGCAAGAGGACTTCTCTTGCATTTGCTCAGCAAGCACTTTTTCTCTCACTTAGACTTGTATATTTACTGAGGATGTTAGGAGGCCAGGGCTGGTGGAATTGGCAGGGAGTGACTAAATCCAAGGACCCAATGAAGAAATAATTCAGCTTCAGAATGGCCAGAACAAGCACGGACCAAGGAAAATTAGCTTTAGACTAGTGGATTTTAGGTATTTCCACATCAGGGAAGCTTAAGTGAAGATTTCCTTATGATGGCTTTTCTTTTCCTGATCTTTGTGATAAAAAAAAAAAAAAACCCTCATGGGGTTTGTGTGTTATAAAATGCTTTAAGGTCAACTGCTCTATTTGAGCAAATAGAACTCAATTTTTGCAACATGCTGAAGACAACCTTCCCTACCCTGAATACATTCTACGTGTGCAATACATTATGGATCAAGACTATATAAAAGAAATTTGACTATTAATGCTCTGAGAAACAGAATGGATTTTACGTCGGCTACGTAACATTTCTCAGGTTTTATTCACTGTCATGCTTCCTACAGTAACACATGGTGATAGCCAGTGATCCTAAAATGAAAAATGCCACTTCAGTAGTATCTGTGAAGTGCTGTGATATCCCACAGGATGGAATTTCAAAAGAAATTTCAGGAAGAAATGTTTCCTTTTCCATAAAAACAAGCTCTCCCCATAATTAGATTAGTTGCTCAAGGCTGACTACAGCATTTTCATGATAGAATCAGATTAGGACCGTAACTAAATTTCAAGTCCATTCATTGGCCAGGGACGCCTGGGTGGCTCAGTTGGTTAAGCATCTGCCTTCGGCTCAGGTCATGATCCCAGGGTCCTGGAATCGAGTCCTGCATCGGGCTCCTGCTCAGGGGGAAGCCTGCTTCTCCCTCCGCCCCTCCTCCCTGCTCATGCACTCTCTCAAAAATAAAATCTTTAAAATAAAATAAAGTCCATTAGTTGGCCACTATAACCAGTGAGAACCGGCCAACTAATCAGTTGTGTAATCCAGGTTGCACCCTGGAATCAGTTGAAAAATGTATAAACTGCCTGTCTGGGCCTCATCTTTGCCCAAACTAAAAACTATGTTCATAAAGGACAACTCTTTTGAGAAAAATAATTGAGTACCATTAAGCTTTTATCCCCATTTCACCTTTTAAGCAAAAAACCAATAACCAAAAACAACCCAAAAGCTATTGCCTTTGGTACTCTCAGGAGTTCATTCCCAACTACTACTGTTCACGTAATCAGAGCTTTAAAAAAAAAAGAAAAGTAAACAGCACAAAAGCCCTACGGCAGCTTAGCTCTTTTGAAATTGCATGCAAGTTTTAGAGTACTTTTATTTTTCCAGACATGATTTGTAGCTTTCATTAGATTCCTAAAAAGAAGCCCATTAACTCAAAGGTTAAAAACCACTGCCTCAGAGGAACTAAGGCACTAAACCCAACAAACAGATTATAAATTGGGCATTAAAATGAAGATTTTATGGGTGCCTGGGTGGCTCAGTCGTTAAGCATCTGCCTTCGGCCCAGGTCATGATCCCAGGGTCCTGGGATCGAGCCCCGCATCGGGCTCCCTGCTCAGCAGGAAGCCTGCTTCTCCCTCTCCCACTCCCCCTGCTTGTGTTCCCTCTCTCGCTGTGTCTGTCTCTGCGAAATAAATAAATAAAATCTTAAAAAAAAAATGAAGATTTTATATTAAAATTTCAAGACTGATAATATACTAGCCCATGTATAGTATTTAACTGCAAATGGAACATTAGAAAACAGATGAAAGATATTAATACACGAAAAGGTGGCCATTTCAGTAAGCCGAGAACAAACACTGGATGGAGGCTGCTATTTATAACGTTCTATCAAAAGCTTTTCAAGTTTGCTCATGTTCTAAGAAATAATTGAGAGGTCTTTTGCAGCCACTTGTTTTCCCAGTCTTTCAGGAAGCCACTCTCCAAATTAAACCATGCATATATTTGGCAACAATTAGTACTATTAACATGTTCTACTACTTATCAAAATGTTCAAGAGCAAACAACATTAAAAATCATAAATCAAATACAGCCTATGACAGTACTTTCATCTAAATTCTTTCCACACTTTACCTAAAATACAGTTAAATTAACATTTCGGGTGGAACTATATTCAGGAGTAGCACCATAATTTAGGTATGCTAAAAATATTTTCAATGTAAGATTAATCTTTCACTACTTGAAAATACTTTCCTATGTCTAGTGTCAATTCACTTGATGCTCAAATAAAAGGCAAGATGACTGATCTACTTATTAAAAAAAAAAAGCATAGCATTTTTTCAGAGAGGAATTCCTTCATTTAATGAGATTTTTCTGGAGTTAGGTAGGTACAAATGTTAAGCCCACATATGAAGGACTCTTCCAAATATACTTGTCTGCCCCATTTAACACTTTTGCAAGGTGGCTTCCGAGTGCCCATCAAGCTGGCCAATATAAACAGTGAGATAAAACATGTTAATATGGTATACACTGGAACACTCACTTTTAGTCTTGGCACTGACTGAACACATCACCTTGCACCTCAATTTCTTGTTCTAAAAAAAATTGGATGAGTTATCTTATAAAACTTCAAGTCCAAATTTTAAATGATTCTAATATGTAATCCAAGTGCAAAGTATCTCAATAAGCACCTTTGATGTGAAAACTAAGTAATCACCCAATCGAAAGAACAACCTAATGACACACAGAACACCCACTGACAAAGGGAACTGCCAATATTAAGAACTCTAGTAAGGATTATTGACTATCACCTATGTCCAATTCTAGTCTACACGTTTAAAATTCACTTGTTATCTGGCCACTGAGATATCCATCCCTCTACACAAAGTGACTCTAACACTGTACCAATTTCCACAATAAAAATACTTTAAAAAATGCTGACAAATGGGGGAAAAGCCAACACCCAGAAAAAGGATTTAATCCAGTATTTATTCCACACTCATGATCGTTCTCCGTAATCAGAATACAAGTCATAAGAACAATCTATCAAATAATTTGTTGATAATCTTAAATAATGCAGCGCAGCATTACTTTTAATACTTCTCTGTTCTAGATTAAGTTTAAAAACTCAAACAGCAATCTTCATTATCAATAAAAAAAGTTTTCAATTTTAAAAAAAGGACACTATATCAAGCTGTCTCATAATTTAAGTTTTTTCCATTTATAAAAATGCTTTGGAAGCTTGAGGCTTGAATCTATTTCTCTACTCATCTGCCCCACCCTCTCCCAATTTCACGTTAGTATAGGGTTGCTGCAAGAATGCTAGGCTTTAGACATTAATTTTTTCCTTTAATATAGTACTTTAAAATCTGAGAAATTCAAGAAAAAAAGATTACAGGTCATGTATTTTTTCAAATAAAAAAGGAAAACTAAGTGAATAGATTTTGGGCATACTAACAGTGTCCCTTTGAGGTAGAATGCTAAAAGGACTTTTGATCAAATCACAGCCTAATTGAAACCTCTGCATCAGAAACTAACTTGTCATGAATCTCTCTAAAGTTAACTGTGGAGAATATTAAGTGTTAACACATTCACAAGAGCCTTCCAAGATAATATACAGTGGACATTCAGAATGTTAATCCTACAACTGCTGCCTTCATGTACACTGAAAGCACAAAATTCTCCTATAACAGACATCCAAGATCCATTCTCAAAGTCTTTAGCATTCTATTATGAGAAGCACATCCATGCTAACTTCAGTACACAAACCATAATCCCACACCTACAAAACAAAAATAGAATTAGTGGCAGTTTATTGCCTTATACAAATTTAACCAACATGGCAACCATGCCAAAGGAATTAAAACATTTTCAGGACATATGTACAGACTGTACATCTCAAAAACAATTAAACAATAAAAATGCAAGAACAATCTGTGCATCATGTATCAAACTCAACAACTGGGTGAAAACGTCAATGCAATAACTGGGATTACAAAGGCACTTCCCTACACAAAAGAGGAAATGAAAACGCAGCCTACAGGGAGCTTGAAGTGTGTGTAACTACTGCACAATCTCAACTTGGGAGGAAGAAAAAGAAAGCAGATTTAATCAAACATTTATAGGATTCAATGTGATCCACTTTTACAAAAAAAATTTCACACAGTCTCATCTTTGTTTTTATGTTGTTTTTCTTGGCTCTCTGGTTCTATACTTTGGCTCCTTCGACGATCATGTTTGTCAGACTGGTCCTTACTATCACTGTGATCTCGTTTGTGGGAACGTTCTTTGCTTCTGCTACGCTTTCTAGACTTTTCTTTGCTGGGGCTATGTTCCCGTTTTCTTGATTTTTCAACACTGTCAGTTCTTCCTTGACTGCCACTTCTACTTCGTTTATTTGATTTTTCTTTACTTTCATTTTTATGTTTACTTGATTTCTCTTTGCTCCTGCTTCTGCTTCGTTTCCCTGCATTTCTACTTCTACTCCTACTTCTGTGTTTCCTTTCTCTGCTTCTACTCCTACTGTGTTTTTTCTCCTTCTTGGAATCTTTTTTGTCATCTCTATGCCGCCTATCATCTTTATCTTCTTTGTGTTTCTTCTCTTCTACCTCACCCCTACTTCTCCGTTCCTTGGACCGTTCTCTTGATCGCTCTCGCTCCTTTTCTCGGTCATTACCTCTTTCCTTATCATAGTCACGATCTCGTCTTCTACCTCTCTCGTTTTCTTTCTCTCTTTCCCGATCCCTGTCCCTTCGATCCCCTTTCCTATCCCGACTTCGACTACGACTTCTATGCCTTTCCCTACTCCTGCTACTCCGCCTGCGTTCCAATCCCCGATCAATACTTCGGGATCTCCGCCTTTCTTTCTCCCTTTCTTTGGCTTCACGCTCTAGTCGCTGGCGTTCTTTCTCTCTTTCTAATTCTCGATCAAAACTAGAAGACCCATGGCCCTCCCGATGATGGCTTCTACTTCTTGATCTTCTTGGGGACCTCCGTGGACTCAGTGACCTCCTTGGAGACCTAATATTTAAGAAAGGAAGAAGAAAATGTCAACGAACAAAACATATCCTAAAAATTTAACTTTCACGTTATTTATTTAGATCCCCCACTTACACAGACATGTTAGGAACAATTAAAGGCCCTAAAAGGCATAAAATGACCTTTTGGGGTTGAAAGTGACAAACTCATAAAATGAACAGCATACACAGAATTTCCTGAGAATTTGCCAGATTTCCAAGGACCTTTGTAAAAAGCCTATTTTTAAAGTAATTCCAAGAGGTACGTTACCTTGAACGCCTGCGTTCAACGTGTCTATCTATTTCCTCAGCACCTTCCTTCCCATCTTTCTTGATTTTTCTAGGCCGGGTTTTAATCTGTTGATCAATATTCTTCTGAACTGGAACCGGAATTCTTGGAAACAGGGTAGAAAACCACTCCAGTTTTGTGAGAAAAGACCGTAGCATTTCTCCAATGGTCATTACACAGCCTCCACCAGCCTTCACATCTAGGTCCTACAAAAACACAAAAGATATCCTAGCCGTCAAAAAAAATAATTTCAACATATACATGAATACTATAAAAATATTACCATCTTTGGAATCTCAAATACAAAAAAACTCTAACAAAAATTGTAATTTGTGTACCCTACTAATCTGGTAATGAATGATACAGAGAAATATCTGGGCTTAGTGTGTGCATGCAGGTGAGAACAAATCCTGCAGCCTCATGGGCATAAAAGAGCACTGATCTCACTCAGTTAAACAGGAATACGAAACAGCCCCTTACATTACTAAACTCTGTGGAACAATAAACTTAAATTAACATTCCACATACCTACTAAGTATGTATTTCTTTCTGTGGACACGTTTGCACACATCATTCCTAGCACTGTAGCCTAACTACGTATAAACTACTTCAGACAATCCTGTCTAAAGATTATCTTTTAACAGCTCTAATATAAAATGAAGCCCTAATAAAACTGGAAGCAATAGCAAACCAACTGCCATGAAGCAGTGAGGTTTCTAATTTAGAGTTATGTAGAAAATAAATAAATGAACAAATAATTGGAAACGCATAATCCATGATGACCATTGTCTCTGAAAAGGGTCATTACCGCATGAAGGCCTTCTTGCTATGCCCTCTCACAGCTCAGGACATGTTAGTCAGCTATTGTCAGTCCCAAACCTATAGTGCAAGCACACAAGGAAAGTGAGATTTGTTATCTAAACAGGAAAACAAGAGCTAAAGGTAAAACTGCTTGCACTCACACACATTTAAGTGTTCAGATATACAGTATTTCCAAATATAATCGCTGCAGATATCTAAGGAAGAAAACAATAAGTTAGCTTAAATAGAGATCCTCAGGTTTGTAAATACAATAAAAAACAGATTAAATAGAAGCATTCAGAAACAAACCTAATACAATACCAATTATGAAGAGGGACATGCTTTTTAAATATAGAAGGGAGCAGTGCTTTGGCCTGAAAAATCTCATCTAAAAAGAAAAACAACTTTAAAGACTGTGCTTTATCACCTAATACATTTTTTTGCTTCTTCAGAAATATTAATTCAGTAAACAGCCCCTGCCAAAAAAATGCAGACAAAAATTTTCCATTTCTACAAGAGTGAGATGTTTTTAGATGTGCACATAATAAAAACACACCAGAAAGATCTCTATTAGAACTATCCTTTAATTCAACAAATTCTTTGGGATAAATGTTTTAAATGAGACTACTGAGGCATGGCACTCAGTTTACTTTATGAACCTTAAAATACAAAGTGGTGGGGGCATATGTATGGACAATGCAGGTATGTATTAAGTACCTTTTGAGATCTTGGACTTTATTGTGTAAGCATATTAATACATGTATGATTTAAATCTGACACAGCAATGTTTCTGAAAGTAACTTTTGTTTCCTGAACATACCTAACAAGCTCAACCTTGTTAAGCTTGAGTGGCAAACCAGATTTATAATTAAACAAAAAGGGGCACCTGGCTGCCTCAGTCTTAGAGCATGTGACTCTTGACCTTGGGGCCATGGGTTCAAGCCCCCCGCTGGGTGTAGAGATTACTTTAAAAAAAATTTTTTTTAATTAAGAAACAAGAACCTAAAGTACTAATTTTAAGGTGTTCTTCTGGCTTTATAAATAAATATAATATATGAGGAATCAGAAAGCTAGAATTTTGATCATTTTGAATAAATCCTCTAAACTCTCACCCTATTTAAATCCCACCCAGCTCTTCAATTTTGTACTTCTACGCAAGTGGGAGTATTAAAATGTGGAAAAAAGAGCGTGGAGAGCTGAAAAGTTCCAAGAGAATAAAGCGCTATAATTAGTACTGTATGCGCATGTCTTAACACCTCAATCTTGAGCATGGCCCACTTAAAAAGTCACTATCAACTTTACAAGTCAAGATCAGTGCAATATACAAACATAATTAGAAAGAAAAAATTTCAATAGTTACCAAAACCATCTAAACAACTAAGAAATAAGAAACTTTAAGAAAGTTAACCTAAGATATATAAAATCCACTAAGTCTTAGTAAAAGGACAGCAATTCCAAAAGTATGCGTGAATTTAACTACAGAAAATTCTGAAAAACAAACATTAAACTTCCAATAAATAAAAGATATTAAAAACATGAGAGTAATCAGAAGAAAACTAATTATTACCCTTGTTGACATACCTCTTCATCATCAAGGAAGGATTCAAACCAGTCCCATAGATCTGTAGGGGGCTGTGTGTACCTAGAATTACAAAAGATCAATTAGCCTTATGTGATTTAAAATGATGGATTTAATGGAAATGTAGATAAATGCATGCTTACCTTATATACATAAATCCAAGGGCTCTAATATATGGAGAGTCTGTGTGTGTTATGAGACCCATCACTTGCTTGCGAGTTAGCTTCAAAGTAAATAATTTGTATAACAAGCAGAAAGCTGTAGAAACAATTCCTCCTGTTCCAACACCTCGAACCTTTAGGGGAAAAAGGTAAGAAAAAGTAGTAAAATAACTAACAGATATTTAACACCAACTGATTAATCCTATCAGGTAATAATAACAAGATATAATCCAGAACTAAGAATGGAGCATTAATAAAACAGCAAACTTTCTAACCCCATTCACCAGACACTTGAATTTAGATAAAAACAAAATAAAACAAACTTCTAAGCTTTGCCAACTGTCATTGGAGTAACTGTCACTTTTAGTTTCCTAATTTTAAACTTAGTTATCAGACACAGAAAAACTGAAAAATGCACGTACTTCTACTTACCCCTCCGCACATCCCCGTTTGGCCTGCTGTTTTCCTGCTTCCTTTCTCCCACGGTTCAACATGCGTGACCTGAAATAGAAAAGAGGAACACAACAAACATTCATACTTCGAATTTTTTTAAAAACTATGATTAAAGTAAACCCAAGTCCATAATAGAGCAGCTTCTTCCAAAAGTTTGGAAGCTGATTTTGACATGATGCATATATTTTGTTTCCATACATTATGTAAACCATCTTTGAAAAAATGCTTAGCTTTTAAAAAGCACCAATAAAACTGCCAGAGTTTAATAAAACCTCAACAGTTTTATGAGCAGAAATCCCATTAAAATAGGCTTTGTAGAGAGCTGATACTTATGGAGCCAATAGATTTCTAGGAGTCTCATATACTTGTAAAAAAATATTTGATATCAATTTTGTGTCTTATTATGAGTCGTTAAAAAATTTCTCATTTTAAAATGTATTTAAGGCTCCAACTTGAAGCAAAAAGTATCAATGAAGTTTTAGTATTTATTTCAAAAAAAATTTAATACCCTTAACTTTATGGTGATTTAAAATTCTACATCATAAAATAAAGAAAAATAACTTGAAGTATGTATGTTAAAACAGTAACAAGTTACTTCTAATGCAAAACTATGGAACTTTATCTGTACGTTTTTTTTTTTTTTTTTTTTACCATGAACAGGCATTATGTTCATTCCTGATTAGAGATGAAATTACAAGGGCCACACCTACACAGAACATTCTTGTTAGTAATTCATTTTCAGCCTAATTATGTGAACCAATTCAATCTTTCCCCAGAAAATAAACTGTTAAAAGTGTGTGAGTGTGACTAGTCATTATATTATGTTTAATCGATACAGTATCATCTTTGTTGAAGTGAGTACCCTATAAAAACCACATACTTTACCTAAAAATAGCAAAGAAAGAATTTTAGCTCGATAACATATAACTCAAGGTCTTTTAGAAAGATCTGTATTTCTTAATTTAAAACAAAATCAAAATAAAATCCTGTTCTTTCAGTATGCATTTCTAAAACTGTATTTTTGCCCACCCATGGTTGCATTTTTATAGTCTGTGGCTTCAGACAGAAAAGCATGCATTTAAATGTAAGCACTACACTATTATGCTCAACACTGCTTTACGGTTTCATTTCCTTCCCCCAGTTTGCTGTATGAAAGATGTTTCAATTCCTTAAAGGCTAGCCAAAGGGGCGGATGCAACACGAAATCAAAACTAGAAGCCTACATATTTCAATGATTATTTAATCTGGACATCTTGATAACAAAGCCTGGATCTTTAGTTTTATAACTAAATTTAAATAATTTCTAGTACAGTCTTAAATTGTTTCAAAACACAATATTTGAATTTGAAAACGAGCTTCTCCTCTATCACATTAACATCTGCCTGTATTATTAAACAGAACCTGCTACAAAAAAAGCAGGAACCCAATTTTCAATTGTTTGAAGTTTACTACACAAAGCTAAGAATATTCACCATACTGTATTCATGCTGAAAAAGGCCTTACCTTTTAAAAACTAAAAAACCTAGTTCATAGTATTACACTTACAATATTCTTGTAAAAGGATAACAAAATTTCAGTGTACTTTACATACCCAAAGTTGAATTGTATTCTCAAAATATGATTTTCTATCAAAAAACAACTAGTATCTCAAAATCCTTCAATAACCTAATCGCTTAAGGGCGTGGGGTGGGGGGAGGACTGTGGACAAAATAGAACCTAAAAGCAAATAGAGAATTTCCTCTTGCTAACACCTCTACAGGTATGTTCAGATCACAGAAAGTACTTTATGTGGTCTGTCAAATGTTTTGAGAGTCAAATACACAAAACAGATGGTATTTTGTTAGATGTTCTAGCTAAAATATTTAAAGATCATTAAGACTGTTATTAATATTCCTTAAAACATTAATTAACCTTAAGAGGCCTGGAAGATATTTTTAAAACTACATAATTTGCAGGGAAGTGGAGAAAACCTATCTAGTTGGTGTAGAAAAGCCCAAAACCAATGGCCAAAAAATACCTAATTAGCCGTTCATTTAACCAGGGAAATGCATTTATGGCGATTGAGCATGATTAATAGTGCATACCTCTACCTGCGACCCTGGGCTGCTCCGAGCCTCGCTGCAAGACTGAGTCAATCCTGCTAACGAAACAAGAACTGAGACAAGAGTGCAGTGAGGAGGCGCCAGGTGAGCTCCCCAGCACAGCCAAGCCAGCACCGACCCTGCCGCAGAAGCCCAGGGCCCAGATAATTCTAAACAAGCCCAATGCACAAGTAACTGAGACCACTTACTCCTGACTTCCTGCTGGGAAAATTTCCAGGCCTTCTGTACACCTCTTGCCCTGGCACCTCTCCACCCTCAACCCTCCCACCCCCACCCGACACACGCACTGACCATTTCCCTGTCTGGATCGGATAGAGAATACCAACAACACGAGGCCAACATTGAAGTCAATGCACGCCCTGGCCCAGGGTGAGCGGGAGAAGCACCAACAAGTTGGCGCTGAGTAGATCCACGTCAAAAGGAATAATTTTAAAGCTGTAAACTGGAGAGGATTCGGTTACTCTTTTCTCCCCTCCCCCACCCCTCCCGTCCAACTCCCCCCAGGGGTGGGCAGGAGGTTGGGGGAGGAGAGTTCAATACAGGCGGGCTCTCCCAGCCTTAAAAATCTGAAAAAGAAATGAGAGGGCGGCCCCAGTTTGACCCCTCCCAGGCAGACTACTGACCACCGCTCCCCCACCCAACCTTCCCGCACCTACAAATGCTCAGACCTCAAGGGCCGCCTCCGCCCGTTTCCTCTAACCCCTCCTCGGAACTTAACCCGCCCGCCCCCTGGCCCCCCAGGCCTAGACTCTTCGTACCTTAAAGTAGATCTCGTCCACCACCTCGTGGTAGGTCTTGAGCTCGTAGAGCTGCACTTTGAAGTAAGGCGACGACAGGATATTGGTCAAGATCATGGGGTTGAGGTTCATAGTCTTCTCGTTGCCCCACAGCGGCAGCACATTTCCCTGCTTGCCCGAGACCGCCGGCTTGGTGGCGCCGCCGCCGCCACCGCCGCACTGCTGCTGCTGCTGGGCCGCGGCCGCGGCCGCCTGGTGCTGCGGCTGCGAGTTGCCTGTCAGCGCGGGGCTGTTGTTAGCCATGTTGCGGCGGAAGGAAGGAGGGAGGGAGAAGGGAGGGGGAAGGGGCCAAGCTCGATCTCGCTCTTCGGGACAACGGTCCGGGACCCTACTCCATGGAACGCCGTCAGGAGAGGGGGGCCACCTCGCTGTCCCCCAGCTGGATCAAGGAGGGCAACGGGGACGCCGACAAAAGGACCCTGGATCGAAAGCAGACGCCGAGACGCGGGCCGCGAGAACTCCCAGCAGAAGGCGAGCCGGCGGCCACGGAGCGCGATCTCTTCCGCCAACTGCCCCTGGGAACAAGATGGCGGGCCCGGCGGATGTGACGTCGCAAGCCCCAGAATTCCAAGCTGAGCCGGCAGCCAATCAGGCACGCCTAGCTGGGCTGGAAATTCCTCTTCCTAGTTCCGCACGTTCTGTGCACGCTGCGGCCGCTGCGGTGGTTTCCAGTGTCCGACTCTTAGGAGGTTTCCCTTGGGAATTTGGGGGCAGCGGAAGGGGTTGAAGGCCCAATTCGTATGTTTTAGAATCTCGGTTGGGGGCCCAGTTTCTCCTCTTGAAAGCCGGGCGGAGAGGGTTCGCATGGATATATGCTTGCGAATTCGTGACTCTGGCTTCTACGGAGTATCCTAGTCTCTTGGGTTCACAATTTTTTTTTTTTTAAGATTTTATTTATTTATTTGACAGAGAGAGAGAGTGAGAGCAGGAACACAAGAAGGGGGAGTGGGAGAAGGAGAAGCAGGCTTCCCGCCGAGCAGGGAGCCCGATGCGGGGCTCGATCCCAGGATCCTGGGATCATGACCTGAGCCGAAGGCAGACGCTTAATGACTGAGCCACCCAGGCGCCCCTGGGTTCACAATTTTAAGAATCTCTGGAAGGGATGATGTTCAGGACTTCATTCCTCCATGTGATTCCGATGCAATAGTTAGATCTTTCTATCTGCCGGCTGTAGTGTACGGCCGGAAGTTTTATTGTTTGAGCCCAAATTTATTCAGCTGTAAGATTGGAAAACATCGTTCTGGGCTGTTAAAACATCGGAGCATTAAAAGAACTACTATACCTGTAGAGCCTAGTAGAATTCTACAAGCTTTTGTTTGGTGCCTTTCTTTCCTCCCTACTCGAGTTCATCCATTCTGCAGATGCATTCTGAGTGGTAAACACTGGGCGAGGCACTGAACGGGGGAGGAGGGAGGCAAGCGGGAGGAGGTGTAAAAATGAGTCAGAATCGGTCTTGTCACTCAAAAGCTATTGTTAACCTAGAGATTCGTGGTATTTGGGAATTAAAAGAAGGCTACGAGAAGCACTTAAGTTTATACAGATAACTGTCAGGCTGGGCAGTTTTATCAGCAGAGAACAGCCTGAGGATATGTAGAAGCAGGAAAGATCAGGCTTGTTAGACGGTAAATGGTCCAATTAGACGGTAAATGGTCCAGTACAGGAGCCAGGAAATGTGCTGATGGGGGAGTAATGGCTGGGGTGGAACTGGGCCACTGTTTAGTGCCTGGAATGCCAAGATGAAACATAGGGATTTAATGACATTTAAATCTAAGGATTACATAATTACACCTATGACCCCCAAATCTACTTATAGATACTATTATTCCTAATATTTTCTGGCTCCAATCCATTCTTTAGAGTACTGCCGGATTCTTCATTCCAAAAGTGTAACACTCCTACTCAAAACCTTGGATGGCTCACTTAGTGACATCCTAATTGCCATTGCCAAAATTCAGTGACCTTTTTCACTCTTCATCCTATTTGATTTCTGTGGCACTTTTTTTTTTTTTTAAGTTTTATTTAAGTAATCTCTACACCTGGGTCTGAAACTCACCACCCAAGAAGAGCAAGAGTTGCATGCTCTTTGGCCTAAGCCAGCCAGGTGCCCCTGTGGCACTTTTTGTCATTTACTCTTTCCTAGAAACTATTGGGGTTGGAGGTTTGGAAAGTGGAGATCTTAATTTTTAGTGGCTTATACACAGGAGGAGGGGGAAATCCACACCTGGATGAAGATGAAACAGCAGGAGAGAAAAGACAGAAGTAGGAGGTAAACTGGGATGCTGTGGTAAGACAGAATGCAAGGAAAGATAAATGATAAATAAATGAATGGTTGGAGGGGTACCTGGGTGGCTCAGTTGGTTACGCCTTTGCCTTCTGTTCAGGTCACTGATCTCAGAGTCCTGGGATGGAACCAGGTGTCGTGCTCCCTGCTCCCTCCCTCTGCCTCTGCCTCTGCCCCTCCCCCTGCTCAGCCTCTCCCTCTCTCCCAAATAGTTAAAATCTTTTTTTAAATAATAAGCAAATAAATGAATGGTTGGAATGACATTTAGAGTTAGATAGACAGTACATGAGTGATCATTCTTTCTAGTTTATTTTACATTAAAAACTGAAGCTTTGAGATAAGTGGTTTTCACTTCCTAGTAGATCTTGTTTTTCTATACATTAGATTAGAAGTACCAATGTACTTCCCAAGGAAAACTGATGATTCCAACCTCTAATGAATTACCAAGTTAAAAATACAATGAAAAAGAATTTTGAACCCTATTCTTCCTTTATTTTATGTGTATTTTTCTGTCTGCATAATAAGTTTATTGAGTTTACCTAGTGACACTCCAATTGCCAAATTCTATGATCTTTTAAAAATTCCTTACCACATGTGATCTGTGTAGTCTTAGATACTCATTTACCCCTAGACTCTGAGTGAAATGTGCTCAGTAGAGAGGTTGAGGTTTAATATCCAAGTCTCAAGAGCACCAAACTAAGGGAGCCAGGTATAAAGTGCTTAGCATAGTCAATGAATCCCTACAATGGCCTGAAGATATTATTATTATCCCCCATTAAAAATAAACATTATTGATATTTAACTTAGGAGCACTACACTGTATATAGATAAAGCTGGGAAGTTTGGTTTGATCTGATTGACACGTGCACACCCATTGTCTTAGTCCATTCATGCTGTTATAACAAAATAACCACAAATGGGATAGCTTATAAATATCAGTAATTTATTTCTCACAGTTCTGAATGCTAAAGAGTCCAAGATCAAGGGACATGCTCTTCTTGGGTCATAGTTGGCACCTTCTAGATGCGCTTACATGGATGAAAGGGTGGGGAACTTCCTGGGGTCTTTTTCATAAGAGCACCAATCCCATGTAAGAGGGCTCCACCCTCATGATTTAAACATCTGAAGGCCTCACCTCCTAATAGGGTCACTTTGGAGGTTAGAATTTCAACATACAAATTTTGCAGGGATACATTCAGACCACAGCACTCATGAAATCATCACCACAATCAAGATAACAGTCTTGCATCACCTCCAAAAGTTCTCCTGTGCCTTTTGCAATCCGCGTCTCCCTCCAACTCCATGCCCAGGCAGCCAATTCCTGTCAGTTTTCATTTTCTTGAATTTAAAATAAATGGAATCGTACACTTAGTTCCCTTTTTGCCTGGCTTCTTCAGCTCAGCATAAGCTTGAGATTTATTTTTATTGCTTTTATCAATGGGTTATGGGTTTTGTTTTGTTTTTATTACTGAGTAGTATTCCATTGTGGGATTTCCTATAATTTGTTCAATCATCTGTTGATGGGCATTTGGGTATCTAATTTTGGGCTATTATAAATATAGCTGCTATCAACTCAGTCAGTTAAGCATCTGACTCTTGATTTTTGGCTTAGGTCAGGGATCTCTCGTGGTGGGATTGAGCCCTGCCTCAGGCTCTGCACTCAGCACTCAGAGGAGTCGGCTTGTCCCTCCCTCTCCACCTCCCCCTGCGTTTACTCTTTCTCTCTCTAAAATAAATAAAACCTTTTTAAAAAATAAATATGTATCACTCATGAATAAATGAGTAAAGAATTAAAATAACTGCCATGTGTAACTAAAATAAATGTTCTGGTGTTTTAAACATTTTACTATTTAGAACAACTGCAAATCTAGAGTAACATAAGAAGCCATTGACTGAAGTACCCAAGAACTGAAAATCTGATATAATGTATGCACATTCAGGGCGCCTGGGTGGCTCAGTTGGTTAAGCGACTGCCTTCGGCTCAGGTCATGATCCTGGAGTCCCGGGATCGAGTCCCGCATCGGGCTCCCTGCTCGGCAGGGGGTCTGCTTCTCCCTCTGCCCCTCCCCCCTCTCATGTGCTCTCTCCCTCTCATTCTCTCTGTCTCAAATAAATAAATAAAATCTTTAAAAAAAAAAAAAATAATGTATGCACATTCAGGGGTGTTGTTGATATGAACAATCAAGGATGTTTATTGGTTATGATTTCAAAGTACTGACTCAGAAGAGGTATGAGTTGAGATTTAAAAATTATTAGGGGTGCCTGGCTGGCTCAGTCCACAGAGCATATAACTCTTGAACTCGGGTTGTGAGTTTGGCCCCCTCTTGGGTATAGAGATTACCTAAAAAATTATTAGGAGTTAACTAGGCAAATACAAGGGAAAGGATATTCTAGTTAAGGCTAGCCTGTGCAAAGGCTCTGAGGCGTGAAAGAAGAAATGTATTTGGGGAACTATTTGTCACTATTGCACTACTTAATTTTTTTTTCAAGGGTGATACGAAAAATTGGTACAGCCATACAAATGTATACTGGCTGAATATTAATTCTGAATACACTGTAATTATCTGCTGATTTGTCATCTTCAGCCACCAGAGGGAGGGTCTGTGCCTTTCAGTGAATCATTCCCAGCACTAGGCATAAGGATAGACACATAGTAGGTACTAAGTAAATAGTTAAAAGAAAACTTTCCCTACTCGCTTTTGACACAATGTGTGGGTTCCCCCGCTTCTGCCCCAACACATAACACCAACCAATTTTCAAACTCTAGACACCAGCTGCGTGTTCTATAACTTAATTTGATTCTGATAGTAACTACTCAGAGTTAGCACAGACTGCATAGTTAAGGGCTCAGTTCCCCAAGATTGCCCCAACTTCAGACACTCATTACAAATAGTGGGTCCCTTATTCCTACCATCTTCCAGAGTTCTCTACAGTGAGGGTTGTTACAGAATGTTTTTTTTCTTCTCTTGTTCTCTATATAAATGCAAACTTTCTTCTCTTGATACATTTTTTTTAAAGGTAAGAACTTTTTTTTTTTTTTTTAAGATTTTATTTATTTGACAGAGAGATACACAGCCAGAGAGGGAACACAAGCAGGGGGAGTGGGAGAGGGAGAAGCAGGCCTCCTGCTGAGCAGGGAGCCCAATGCGGGGCTCCATCCCAGGACCCCGGGATCATGACCTCAGCCGAAGGCAGATGTTTAATGACTGAGCCACCCAGGCGCCCCCTGGGTTTAAATTCTGTCTCCATTGTTTTGATTTAAACAAGTTATTTCACTTTTCTCTGCTTTCATTATCTCATCTGTTAAAATGGGGGATGTTATTATTACCTACTTCATCAGATTTTATGTGAATCAAATTTAGGATGTGTTAATGCTTAGAACAGGACTTAGCACATACTGTGACCTTAAGTGTTTTCCATTACTGTTTTCTAAATAGCATTTAACATTTTTATTAAATTCTAAATTCACCTTTAAAATGTTATTGCAGTCTTATTTTCTAAATCTAACTGTTAACTTTTTACTTCCCATTAGGAATCTAATTCTGATACAGTGTTTTGCCAGAGATAGTTCTGTGTGGCTGCCAACTGTAGAGCACAGCCAGGATTACAGATGGGATTGAGCTCCTCGGCAGATGGGTCATAAACTTGATACCAGGTTTATTTTAAGCTGTTAACAAGAAATAAGGAATATTTCAGAGGTTATATCTCAAAAACTTTGAAAATCATATGAGAGAATAACTGTGAATAACAGCCCCTTCTCTGTATGGCTTTGGCATACCTATTGCCCCTTCTAAGTGTAATTGTCTTACTCCTAGTGCTGTTGACAGGGCAACCCTGTGTGGCCATGATTTATACCAAGTGACCTTGGCTGTGTGGCCAGAGGGAGTACTGATCCACCTGCTAACCAGTGACCTGTGATCTGGCTCCCTCTGAATGAGATGAGCCCGGGCATCCAGATCCTTGCTGGAATTTGAATGGGGAACATAGAATCAAGCAGTTAGCCGTAGGCCCCAAAGCAAAAAGAATGTGTTTTTTGTTTTGTTTGTTTTGTTTTGTTTTTAGGTAGGCTCCATGGCCATCATGGGGCTTAAACTCACAACCCTGAGATTAAGAGTCCCGGGCTCTACCAACTGAGCCAGCGAGGCACCCCAATTAAAGAATGGAGTGAGATAGGGAAGGAGTCATGTGGATTCAGCCAGGTTCATACCCAGATTCTGAGGAAGCAAGAAAAAAAAAAAAAATGAGCAAGTATCTGTTGGAAACAACGGGCCCAAAATGGAGTCACTGGTGCTAAGCCTCACCAAGATTTAATAGCTAATGCAGTTTCAGCCTCTTCTAGGAGCAGAATTTTTATTTATTTATTTATTTATTTATTATGTTTCAAATTTTTATTTAAATTTAACATATAGTATAATATTATTTTCAGGAATATAATTTAGTGATTCATCACTTACATATAACACCCAGTGCTCATCAGAAGCACCCTCCTTAATCCCCATCACCCATTTAGCCCATCCCTCCACCCAACTCCCCTCCAGCCACCCTCACGTTGCTTTCTATAGTTAAGAGTCTGTCTAGGGGTGCCTGGGTGGCTCAGATGGTTGGGCGTGTCTGCCTTCCACTCAGGTCCTGATCTGGGATCGAGCCCCGAGTTGGGCCTGCTCAGTGCAGAGCCTGCTTATCCCTCTCCCTCTGCCAGTCCCTCTGCTTGTGCTCTCTGGCTCTCTCTCTCTGTCAAATAAATAAAATAAAATCTTAAAAAAAAAAAGAGTCTGTCTAGGAGTGGAATTTTAAACCAATCAGTCTGGAATTTCCTGATCAGCACTTGTAAGCTCATCAGCCTGGTAAGACCCCTGCCCTGTAAGCTTGCTTGAAAGAATCAATCTTTTAACTTTCTTGTCCCACGCTCTATCTGCCTATGAAAGCCTTCTATTTTGTACAACTCCTAGGACCTCCTTTCATTTTGCTAGATGGGATACTGCCCCATTTATGGATCCTTGGAAAAAAGCTAACTAGACCTTTAAATTTACTCAGTTGGGGGTACCTGGGTGGCTTAGTCAGTTAAGTGTCCAACTCTTGGTTTTGGCTCAGGTCATGATCTCAGAATTGTGAGATTGAGCCCCACGCAGGGTGTGGACCCTGCTTAAGATTTTCCAAAATGGAACATTTTGATATATTTTGATACATTTTGATACATTATCCTCTAAAAATTCCTTAAGTATACAATATATATGGTTTTATGAGGTCGGCCTGGATGCATGGACATTCAGATTGTTTTAAAGGATTCACTTTCCAGATTCCCACTTTAAAAAAATTTTTTTTAGATTTTATTTATTTATTTGAGAGAAAGCAAGGAGCACAAGTGGAGGGGGAGGGGCAAGGGGAGAGGGAGAAGCAGACTCTATGCTGAGCAGGGAGCCATATGTGGGACTTGATCCCAGGACCCTGGAATCATGACCTGAGCCGAAGAAGACCCTTCACCGACTGAGCCACCCAGGTGTCCTCCCCCTCCAAAAAAAATAGGTATATGTATATATATATATATATATATATATATATATATATATATATATCATCTCATTGAAAGATATATTTCCAACAAAATGTTGCCTTATGTTTTTAATACTTATCAATTTTTATAATACATCTCTCCTATTTTGATCAGTTGTGTACTAACAGTAACTGTTAAAACAGTCATATAGAAGAAAATAAGTTTTAAAACTTAGAGCTTTATACTCTTAGGAAATTTAAAATTTTTTTAACATATAGTTCTATTTATAGAGAAATACAATCATTTGACCAATAAAAGACGTGTGAACATAAAAATGTTGTGAGGATAAAATTTTATGAGGGAAGTGAAATGAAATACTAGATCAAGGAGAAAAAGTAATGAGATAAAATTTCTCACTTCCAAACCAGCTTCATGTGTTTTTAAAATGCCTAATTTCATTGACTTTCTTTAAAGAAGTAGTGTATTATTATTTTTTAAAGATTTTATTTATTTATTTGACAGAGAGAGAGATAGCGAGAGAGGGAACACAAGCAGGGGGGAGTGGGAGAGGTTAGAAGCAGGCTTCCCACTAAGTAGGGAGCCCGATGCGGGACTTGATCCCAGGACCCTGGGATCATGACCTGAGCGGAAGGCAGACACTTAATGACTGAGCCACCCAGGTGCCCAGAAGTAGTGTATTATCGTCAAAAGTCAATATTTATAAATCACAGCAAATTATATCCATTACAACCACTTAAGCTTTTGATGAAAAATTTTAGAAATGTCAATTAAAAAAGGTGTGAGAGATCAAGAGAATGAGAAGACAAGCCACAGCTGGGAGAAAATATTTGTAAAAGACACACCTAATAAAGGACTATTATCCAAAATATACAAAGACTTTAAAAGTGAACAAAAAGAAGGGGCACCTGACTAGGTGCTCAGTCAGTAGAGCATGTGACCCTTAATCTCAGGGTCCTGAGTTCAAGTCCCAAGTTGGGTGTGGGACTTAAAAAAAAAAAGTCAAGGGGCGTCTGGCTGGCTCTGTCAGTAGAGCATCCAACTCTTGATCTCAGGGTTGTGATTTCGAGCCCCATGTTGGGTATAGAGATTTCTTAAATAAAACTTAAAATTAAAAACACAAACAAACCGATTAACAGACAACCTCATCGAAGAAAATGTAGGATGGCAAATAAGCATATGAAAAGATGTTCAACACCATATGTCATCAGGGAAATGCAAATTAAAATAATGAGATACCACTACACGTCTGTAGCTGGGGCACAGGGGAGCAAGTTTGAAGTTCTCTTTCACACCCCTCAGAATGGCCAAAATCCAGAACACTACCACCACCACCAAATGCTGAGGAGGCTACGGAGCAGCAGGAACTCTCATTCATCGCTGATGATAATAGCCACTTTGGAAGACAGTGGCAGTTTCTTATAAAACTAAACACACTCTTACCCTATGATCTAGCAATTGCCCTCCTGCGTATATATCCAAAAGAACTGAAAGCTATATTCACCTAAAAACTGCTCATAGCTGTTTCTCGCAGCTTTAACTCATAGTTGCCAAAGCCTGGAAACAACTAGGTAGGTAAATGGATAATCTGTGGTACATTCAGACAATGAAATATTATTCAGCACTAAGAAGAAATGAGCCATCCGGCCATGAGAAGACATGGAAGAAACTTAAATGCATATTACTATGTAGAAAAAGCCAATCGCTAAAGGCTACTGTATGATTCCAAATGTATGACATCTGGAAAAGTCAAACTATGAAGGCAGCAGAAAGATCAGCAGTTTCCAAGAGATACATGGAGCACAGAGGATTATTAGAGCAGTGAAAATACTCTGTATGATACTACAGCGGTGTATACACGTCTTATACATTTGTTAAAACCCTTAGAATATACAATAACAAGAGTGAACCTTAATGTAAACTATGAACTTTGGGTGACAGTGATGTGTTAATGTGGATTCATTGATTGTAATAAATGTTCTGCTGTGATGTGGAATATTGCTAGGAAGTAATATTATGAGTATGGTGACAAGGGTTTTATGGGAACACTATAATTTCTGCTCATTTTTGCTGCGAACCTAAAACTGCTCTGAAAAATAAAATATCTTTAAAAATAATTTTTTAGTTTTTGGGTCCTGATGCCAAGGTGACCAAGAAAAGGAGCAATGGCTGTGCCAAAAAGGGCCCTGGTCACGTGCCATTTGTGAGTTATCACAACTTGTTATTGGAGGAATTTAAGCACGTTCTTTGGGACTCAGCTGGAAGAGGAGCCTGGAAGTTTTGTGCCTGGCTTGCCCCAGATTTTGCCCCATGTATTTTTCCCTTTGCTGATTGTGCTTTCCTTTCACTGTAATAAATCAGAGCCATGACTACCACTATATGCTGGGTCCTGTGAGTCTTCCTACTGAGTTACCCAACCTTGAGAGTGATCTTGGGAACCCTCAACATATTACCTGAAACAGCTTTTTCCTCGTGTCTGTTTGGAATGCTCTCCTGCCCTGGGAATCTGTTGACAGTTTTTAGCATGGGAGAGAATAAAATGCTAGTGTTTCTTTATAAAAAGAAGGGGGCCCTGGCTGGCTGAGTTGGTAGAACATGCGACTCTCAATCCCAGGGTGTTGAGTTCAAGCCCCATGTTGGGAATAGAGTTTACTTAATAAAAAAAATAAGTAAGTAAAAATGTAAAAAAGAAAAAGAAGTCTAGGTCATGAGTGCAGAGAAGCCTTATCTGCTCACCAATCTCAGAATTGTCCTAGGTATCACTCAGATAATCAGAATTCTGTTTGTGTGGGAGTCCCTAAGCCCCACCTGGCACATCCTTACAGGTCTATGAGATTAGTGGTGACAGGATTGAGCTAGTTATCTTAGAGTGGAGAGCTCATCCCAAGTCAACAAGAATATTCAAGGGGCGCCTGGATGGCTCAGTTGTTAAGCGTCTGCCTTCGGCTCAGGTCATGCCCAGGATCCTGGGATAGAGCCCCGCATCTGGCTCCCTACTCTGCGGGAAGCCTGCTTCTCCCTCTCCCACTCCCCTTGCTTGTGTTCCCCCTCTTGCTGTGTCTCCCTCTGTCAAATAAATAAATAAATAAAATCTTTAAAAAAAAAGTGATTGAGATGTAACCTTGCACTTTTACCCATTTAACTTTCTAATCTCTACTTGATGTCTTTTAGGCATCTCAAAGTTGGTATATCTCAGATTGAATTCTTGATTTTCAATCCTTTCCAATCTTCTTCCTCCATAGTCTTTTCCACCTAGTAATGGTACCTCCATCCTCCAGTTGATCATACCAGGAACGTGGTAAATATTTGGGGGTGGGGGAGTGCCACAATTTATTTATGACAAATATTCCACATCCGTGACCCTCCCCATTCAGAAGTTCTTTGAGATAATGCTGTCAGCCTTGGCCAGATAAGTCATCCGACTCGCCTCTCCTGAAAATGGCTCTGCAGATAACATAGATTTTAAACTGCCTGTTGACCTGCCTGTCATCTTGTCAACCTCAGCCATGTTTTCCTGGTTGGACATGATGATGCAGTTGCCGGCAAAGTGTTCCTGCAGCATGTACAGGCCCAGGAACTTGCCTGTGTCATTCTGCAGGTTGAGGCCACACTTGGTGCCACCACCATGAGCACACGTGCGCAAGGCTGGGAAATAGTCCTGAGTCCTCCTTATCACCCCTTACAGCAACCGTATCATTATGAAGTTCATTTGGACTCTGCGCATCGTCGCACCTCCACTGTTGTCACAAAATCTGGGCCACTGTCTTACCTCTTCTGACTTACTGAACTGGCCTTCTAAATGGTCAGCTGGCTTCCACTCTTCTGGCTTCCAATTCATTCTCCACAAAACAGCCAGAGTGGGACACCTGGGTGGCTCAGTCGGTTAAGCGTCTGCCTTCGGCTCAGGTCATGATCCCCGGGTCCTGGGATCGAGTTCTGCATCGGGCTCCCTGCTCAGCGGGGAGTCTGCTTCTCTCTCTGCCTGCCTCTCTCTCTCTCTCTCTCTCATTCTCTCTGACAAATAAATAAAATCTTAAAAACAAAACAAAGCAAAAACAACAACAACCAGCCAGGGTGGTTGTCTCAGGTCCGGTTCCCTAAGCCAGATGGTTAGGAAGATTTAGGTGCAAGTGATCTTCCTAGGAGAAGCTGGTAAGGGAGAGGGGAAGCAGGACTGGGAGGAAAACAGGCAGTAGTGCAATTTCGGTTCAAGTCCTGTGGATAGTAGCCTGATACCTCAGGGGAACTCTGGAGTATAAATTATACCCCATTTGCTCTAACTTGAGGCAAGGAAGCTAACATTTATTTATTTACAGATTTACTTTTTTTAAAGTTTATTATGTTTTAAGTAATCTCTACACCCAAAGTGGGGCTCGAACTCATGACCCCGAGATTAAGAGTTGCATGCTCTACCTTGCCCTTTCCTCTTCCTCTGCTCCAGCTATACTATTTGCTGTTCCTTGAATATTCCAAGATGCTCCTACCTTCAAGTCTTTGCTCAAAATGTCACCTTCTCAAGGAGGGCTTCTCTGACCCCCTATTTTTTTTTATTTTATTTTTTAAGATTTTATTTATTTATTTGACAGAGAGAGACAACGAGAGAGGGAACAGAAGCAGGGGGAGTGGGAGAGGGAGTAGCAGGCTTCCCACAGAGCAGGGAGCCCGACGCGGGGCTCGATCCCAGGACCCTGGGTTAATGACCTGAGACGAAGGCAGACGCTTAATGACTGAGCCACTCAGGCACCCCTTTGACCCCCTATTTTAAATTCATCTCCCCAGCAATCTCTATTCATTTCCTCTGCCATTTTTGTTGTTGTTGTTGTTGTTAATAAAACATTTGTTATCATCTGAAAAAAAAAAAAGAGTAGAGTACTCTTTCAACTGAGCTAGCCAGGTACCCCTAGGAAGCTGACTTTTTTTTTTTTTAAGATTTTATTTATTTATTTGACAGAGAGAGAGACAGCGAGAGAGGGAACACAAGCAGGGGAGTGGGAGAGGGAGAAGAAGGCTTCCCGCTGAGCAGGAAGCCCCATGCGGGGCTTGATCCCAGGACCTTGGAATCATGACCTGAGCCTAAGGCAGATGCTTAACGACTGACCCACCCAGGTGCCCCTAGGAAGCTGACTTTTATACATCCATACTATTTAGTCATTGACAAAATGCTACCTAGGGGAATGTAAACTCTAAGATACTTCCAGCTCTCTGTGCATGTGGGCAAAGCTGCTCTAGTAGCCCTCAGTTAGCTAAAATGGTTTATCTGGGTCTGGAGGATTCTCATTCAAAACAGTTCACCCAAGCCTAGCAAAACTAGGTTGATGCTGTCAGCCAGTGGGTGGGGATGAGGGAAATTGTGGTTTCTCTCCCGGTGGGCCTCTTCATGGGGTTGCTTCCTCTTCACAGCATGGCGCCTGGATTCCAAGAGTGGGAGTTCCATGAGACATGAAGTTGAAACTACTAGTTTCTTAACACTTGGGCCCAAAACTGACACTTTGGTATTACATTCATTGGTAAAAATCATGAAACTCATTCAGACTCGAAAGGAGAAGGCATAGACCCCACTTATAGATAGGAGTGTCAAAGAATTTGTGCATCTTAAGTTCCCCCCAACCCACTCACCCCCACCCCAGGTGCAAAAAGGTGGTTATATTAAAGCACTGGGACAGGACCTGTGGACAGAAAGAATTGCCTGTGCATCTTAGTGCATCTTAATCTGTCATAATCTTCCTTCTGGTCACAAAATGTTCACATTCCTTTTACATGTAAAATACAATAATCTCCCAAGACCTCTAAATATTTCATCCTATTTTGAGCGTCAGGCTCAACCTAGCATGCAGGATAACTTTTGGTCACTTATAGGGGCGCCTGGGTGGCTCAGTTGGTTAGGCGTCTGCCTTCTGCTCGGGTCATGATCTCAGGGTCCTGGGATTGAGCCCCGCATCGGGCTCCCTGCTCAGCGGGGAGTCTGCCACTCCCTCTCCCTCTGCTACTCTGTCAAGTAAATAAATAAAATCTTTAAAACAAACAAACAAACATTTGGTCACTTATTGCATGGCAGACATGTGAAAGAGGACCTCAACTGTCTCCATTTTGACCTGTCTGTACTTTAGAATTGAGTTCTTTCCAGCTTACCTCTTAACTCAGGCAAAAGACCTTGCGTGTAAAGCATCCCTTGGTGGGTACTGAAACTACCCCTCAAGTAAGAAGGACTGCCCTGAATCGGCAAGGCCCTGAGTGATTGATCCCAAGACAGTGATCAACCTGACCCTTTTTGCCTACCTACATGTACCCCCAACCTTTGTTCCGCATTCTCCTCATATAAACCCAGACGTATTTTCAGCACTTTGGAGACAGTCTTTGAAAAGTTAGTCCACTGTCTTCTTAGTGTTGATCTCACTAAAATAAATTCCTTTGTTTTACCGCCGCTTGTCTCTCTGCCTTTGGATTTTGTCAGTGGCCAGTGGCTGAACCTGGTCTGTTTGGGACCCTCAGAGCCAGGTGCTCTTGCATCCCTGTGCCCCTGTTACATACCTACAACTCCTGGACTGGAAGAGCCACAAGAAGGACCTTTATCTGTCTTTTTCACTCAAACCAGTACTTGGTCCATAATAGGTACACTGTATACAGTTATTGAATGGGTAATCTTTTTTCTTTCTTTTTTTTTTTTAAAGATTTTATTTATTTATCCGACAGAGAGAGAGACACAGCAAGAGAGGGAACATAAGCAGGGGGGAGTGGGAGAGGGAGAAGCAGGCTTCCTGCTGAGCAGGGAGCCCGATGCGGGGCTTGATCCCAGGACCCCGGAATCATGACCTGAGCCGAAGGCAGATGCTTAATGACTGAGCCACCCAGGCACCCCTCTTTTTTCTTTTTTAAGATTTTATTTTTAAGTAACCTCTACACCCAGTGTGGGGCTCGAACTTATAACCCCGAGATCAAGAGTCGCATGCTCCACCAACTGAGCCAACCAGCGGTTCCTTGAATGGGTAATCTTTTTTTTTAAATATTTTATTTATTTATTTGAGAGAGAGAGAGCACAAACAAGGGGTAGGGGCAGAGGGAGAGGGAGAAGCAGACTCCCCGCTGAGCAGGGAGCCTGATGCCGGGCTCAATCCCAGAACCCTGAGATTATGACCTGAGCCGAAGGCAGACACCATGTTCCACCAACTGAGCCACCCAGGTATCCCTTGAATGGGTAATCTTTTTTTTTTTTTTTTAATTTAGCTCCTCAGTTGCACCAGCTATATTTCAAATGCTCAATAGTGGCAGGTGGGTACCGGCTACCACTTTGGACAGCACAGATTTTTTTTTTTTTTTTCAGATTTTATTTATTTATTTGTCAGAGAGAGAGAGCACAAGCAGGGGGAGCGGCAGGCAGAGGGAGAAGCAGGCTCCCCGCTGAGCAAGGAGCCTGATGCGGGACTTGATCCCACGATCCTGGGATCATGACCTGAGCCGAAGGCAGACGCTTAACCGACTGAGCCACCCAGGCGTCCCTGAATGGGTAATCTTATTTCTCACTCTTCAACTGAAAAAATTGACACTCAGAGAGGGTAAGTAAATTTCCAAAGTTTAGAGAGTAATAGTCAAATCAATATTAATTTTTTTACTATACAGAAAATCAGTATAATCATGTAGAAAGTTGAGAACATAATCTATGTGTGTATCTTTTTCTCTGTCACATACATGAAAGCACACACACAAACTTGTTTAGAAATTATTATGGAAACCCTTACTATAGATATGCATGAATCCACCCAGAGACCTCCTCTTATTTGGCCAAAGTCCAAGACTTTATTTTACAATAATAAGCGACAAAAGGCATCAAATATAATAATTCTTTAACTTATCCAAGAAATGTTTAGTGAGGGCCTGCAATATACCAGGCAGGCAGTGTTCTGGACACTGGAGATACAACAGCTAACAAAACCGAGTCCCTTGTAGCTAATGTTTTAGGGGGAGGAAACAGACAATAAGCAAATGAACAAATATGTAGGTTATCAGATGACAGTAAGTACTAAGGCAAAAAATAATACAGGGTAGGGGTGTTTGGGTGGCTCTGCCTTCGGCTCAGGTCATGATCCCGGGGTCCTGGGATTGAGTCCCACATTGGGCTCCCTGCTCAGCTGGGAGTCTGTTTCTCTCTCCCCCCCCCCACCCACCCCCCATGCTCTCTCTCACTAATAAATAAATAAAATCTTAAAAAAATAATGTAGGGTAAAGAGAAAAGAAAGTATAGTGGGTTGGGACAGATCTATTTGTTTGACTTAAACTCATTTGGAAAGTGTAGAGCATGGTGTCAGTGGGACTTAGAATCTAGGGGTAGAAGGTAAGATTAGGCATGATGAGAAAACAAGATGACAGAGGGTAAGCAAGGGTACTGGCCACTGGAAGGAACAGATGCGACTGACAGCTTGAAGAGGTCAAGATTTGGTGATTGTCCAAACGTGGGAAGGGTGGAAATAGATAGAGCCAAGGATGATTTTCACACCGAAAGAATAGGAGACCAGGAAAATGATGAAATAAGCGCATTTGGAGAGGGAGCTGGACAGGAGAATTCAAGTTCATAAATGAGCCAGCTAGCAGCAGCAGCTTAAGGCAAAAACGCTAAGTCCAGGAATCCTGTACAGCAGATTTGTTAACTTTTTTTTTTTTAAAGATTTTATTATTTATTTGAGATAGGGAGATACAGAAAAAGAGAGAGCATGAGCAGGGGAGTAGGGGGAAGGGCAGAGGGAGAGGGAGAAGCAGACTCCTTGCTGAGCAGGGAGCCTGATTCAGGGCTCAATCACGACCTTAGCCGAAGGTAGACACTTAATGGACTGAGCCACCTAGGCACCCCCATTTATTAACTTCTAAAAAATTTCTTTAAATATTTTTAAATTGTAGTAAAATATATATAACACTTAAATTTTTTTTTCCAGGTGTGTGTATGAGATACTGATTTGACAAGTCTATATGTTATGCTAAAACTTCCCATTTTAGGTGTATAGTTCAGTGGCATTAAGTACATTCACACTGTTGTGCAACCATCACCACCATCAATCCATAGAACTCTTTCATCATCCCAAACTGAACTCTGTACTCATTAACCATTAACACCCAATTCCTTCCCCCCACCCCAAGCCCTGGCAACCACCATTCTACTTTGTCTCCATGAATTTGACTACTTTAGGTATCTCATATAAATGGAATCATACTGAAGGGGAGGAAAAATAATTTTCTCTCTACCCTTCTGAGTTTTTGGCTGAGACCCCTGTAATAAAAGACATATTAACAAGAGAAAAACAGAGTTTATTAATATGTATACCTCATGTAACAGGGGAGATACTTGGGAAGAATGAATAAACCCCAGAGGAAGCCCAAGCTACCACTTTAAATACCATCTTCAGTATAAACAAAGGAAGATGTTGGGGTGGGGGCGTTGGGGGAGGCCAGTTATGGGAGGTTAACCAGGAAAAGCACAGTAAACAAGGTTTGTTTTGCACATTTAAATCAGTGTGTCTTCTCCATTTATAAGATTTCTTGTGATTTGGTCATTTTTCTTTGGCTGGTATAAAGAGGGAAACACCATTAAGATGCAGATTTCCTTTATAAATGTAAATTTCTCTTACAAAAAGGTAACTTCTATTGTGTTTTCAGAGCTTCTCCTGTGTCTTCTGTTTCTGGAAATAATCATTTCAAAACAACCCTGATGCCCAAGAGGCATACTTTGGGGTAGCATATTCTACTACCCACATTCTTGCCTTTGAAACGTCTTCAATTTTCATATCCAGAAGCTCAGTTGGTAGCTTTTTCCATATCTCATTGAACCAGTCTCTTAATCCTGAGACTGGGTCAATTAAGTTCAAGAGCTGTACCTCATTTCAGAAGGTGGTATTTCAGGTGAGCTCCCAAAGTTAGGCCTAAATGGTGCAATCAATAGGGATTTAGTAAGAGGCATTTCTAGAGGCACCTGGGTGGCTCAATCAGTTAAGCGTACGACTCTTGGTTTTTGGCTCAGGTGGTGATCTCAGGGTCCTGAGATGGAGCCCCAAGTAGGGGCTGCACTCAGAGTCCGCTTGATGTCATCTCTCCCTCTCCCTCTGCCCCTTCTGCTTGTGCTCGCACTCTCTCTCTCAAATAAATAAATAAATCTTAAAAAAAATATTAAGAGTCATTTCTATGGAAACAAAGGAAAAAAAGTTAATGGAACAGACTATAAACTGAGTTTTTGGGTCCAGAGGGCAGTTAGTCGAGAAGATTTCTAGATGTTGGGCTTGAATCAGCTTCAGTCAGAGTGAGGAGAGGCAGTGGTAATCATAGATTCTCCTGGGTTGCAGTTTGAATGTCTCTGGTGATGTCATCAGGTGTCTCGTGTTCCAGTGAACTTTCTGGTTTGGCCCACATAAGAAGGCATGAAGGCTGTCCATACGTGAGCTGTTGTGGTGACTTTGTGGAGTTTACATCAAGTCATCCAACTTCAGCTTTCAGGGTTTTGGGAAAACGACAGTTTTTGTTCTTATTGATCCCAAGTCAGAAGAGTGGGAGAAAATTGAAAATCTCCATATCTATTGGAGAAAACTAGATTTTAAGATCCAGTCCAGTTTGCAGGTAGATAACAAAACCTCAAAGACAATGAACAGTACTAAAATCTGATATCCCCAAAAGTATGCCACTGAAAATTATTTTTCCTTCTCTCCCTGCCCCCTTACAGTATTTGTCCTTTTTGTGACTGGCTTATCACTTAGCATAACGTCTTCAAGTTTCAACCATATTGTAGCATGTTAGAATTTCATTCCTTTTAAAGGCTGAACAATATTTCATTGTATGTATACACAACTTTTACCTATTGATGGACATGTGGATTGTTGCTACCTTTTGCTGTTCTGAATGTGACTGCTGTGAACACTGGTGTGCAAATATCTGTTCAAGTCTCTGCTTTCAATTCTTTTGCACATAAACTGTTAATAGATAAACTGAAACATATCTAAATTTTTAAGAATTGGAGCAAACATCAATTTGGATCGGGTAGGTCCTAACCACTGCCAGGAACTAGAGGAAAGACTTCTATAGGGAAGATGCCAAGCCAAGCAAGGAAATTATTTGATTGGTTACTGCTTCACCAGGTACCTTATTTGGGAAAGCCTAGGTGGCTGCCACTGTATACTCTTAGGTCTCCATGTTTTAACCTTGAGGCATCTACAGGCTTAGGTTTGGGTTTGCTTATGTAGGCTGCCCAGGCATTAGGGACACCTCAGTCTAATGGCCTCCTTTGTTTAATGATTTTAAAAATAGCCAGAAGTAGAATTCACTTAACTTTTAAGATTGTGTTTAAATTATATGTCCTGTAATAAGGAATATGCTCCTCTAATGAAGACAGTCTACTAAAACTGGTTTCCCCAGGCCAATAGGAACGTCTCAAACAGTGAAGCTTGAGTTGTTTTTTTACCATGAGACCAGACCGCTCAAAACACCAAAGACAAGAATTGTGTAATCTATTTTTGTGACATTCCAAAGCTGTTAGTACTGTCCTTTGCATATTGTGGTATTAAGTATTTGAAAGTACAGTTCTAACATAATTTACGGTATATTAGCGGATTATTAATTCATTAACAAACACCAGCTTTTGAGTCTCTTATAATGGACTAAAAAGATATTTTTCCCAAAGAAAGCAGCTTCGCATCTTCTCTTCCCCTCCTTAAACTCCTCCACCACATACAATAAAGAAGTAACTGATTATAAAGTGTCAGGTTGGATGTCTGGCAGGCGCAGGACTTGATACAGTAACTTTTCTAAGAGATCACACAGTTGCACCCCCAGCATGCAGAAATTACCAGTTGGAGGGCTGGGGGCTGAAAGAACGTTCTTCTGAGCTCAGGTGTTCCTGGACCGACTTTATCCAGCCCAGAGTGTCCTCAAGGCCCCTGCGGATTGTTCCTAGGATCTGAGAGACGGCGGATTAGGACACAAGCCGGCCGCCGGCTCGCGCTCAGCCTCGCCGCTGGCCTTGCTGCCTTCCGCGGCCCGGGACCGTTTTCTGTTCTTTGTGCGAACCGGAGAGCCAGGAACGCAACAGCCGCCGGAGCCGGCCGCCCTGCTCGCGGCCCGCAGACGCGCCTGGCGCGGCGCCGCCTCGGCCCAACAGTCTCGGCCCCCGGCGGGCCAGGCCGGGTCGCAGCCGCGCGCCAGCGGGGGACGTGGCGGGGACAGTGGTCTCCTCCAAGGTTCGGAGGGACCCCTCCAAAATGGCTTCGGGGCATGCGCCACAGCGGCCGTTAAGAGACGCAAAACCGACGCCTCGCAGCCTGGAGCCTGGAGGCACAGGGCTGTCGGGCTGCAGACTACGGCCGACGGTGGGAGCGCCCGCGGCGCACGTGTGGGCGCCGCAGGTGTGATCCTGGGCGGGTAACGTCACGCAGCGAGGCGGCGCGTGCAGGGGCGTCAGGGGCGGGGCCTGAAGTGAAATACAGTGGCGGCTGCGGGCCACCCCCTAGTGTTCGCAGCGCTTTGCCTTCCCCGCCGGTGTGCTGCTTCGGGGGTGAGACGTGCGGGGACCGGGTACTCATGCGCTATGAGGACTCTGACATTAGGTCGCTTGGGGGGGGGGGCGGTGAGATACGACTTAGTAACTCCTCTAAGTTGGTGATTGACATGTTGTGTACATTTTAGGCTGAGAACCAAAATTTAAATTCAAGTCCATCAGTGAACTGGATATCGGAAGTGTTTTTAGCTTCTCAGGTACTTCGGGCATTTTTTTTTTCCTCCTTGAAATTTCATTTTGATCATGGATGAGGAAGTGATTGAAAAGCAATTTGGGGGTGCCTGCTGTCTCATGGGGTAGAGCATGCGATTCTTGATCTCATGGTCATGAATTAAAGTCCGACGTTGGTGGTGGAGCCTGATTAAAAAATGATGAAGCAGATAATAAACTTGAGAGAGGGCTTTGATGAAACAGTCATAATTCATAGGATTGTTCAGATTGTATCAAACCTAACAGGAAAAGGGAAGAAGGGGAGTTAACTGCATTTAGCTAGGTTTGTCCTGGCGAAAAGTGACTTGGGCTTTCTGAGCCTGTTTTATCTGAAGCCATGCTTATTAAGCAAATTCTGTTAATTAGATTAGATGGTAACAGGTAAAGAGAAGGGAGGAAGCTTGCTCTGTCCCTTGTTGATTTAGGCAGCTATTGCGTCCAGTCTCCTTTATAAAAAACTTTTGTATTTACATTTTGTATTTACAGTTGGGTCATTGCTGATTCATAGAGCTTGAAGGATACAGTGGCTTTTTTGTTTCAAGAAAACTTGAACTTGGAAACAAAATGGAAGAAAACAAACAGGTAATGCTGCTTTTCTTAAACCTGCTTGTATGACTCTCAAGAGGTATCCCTGAGATGGATTGTGAAGTAGTTAAAAGTAAAATCTCCTCAAATTTAGCTCCTAGTATTTCTTGGTGTTGGATGGGATCAAACAAGGATATACATAGATAAAATTCCATATTTGTATATGAAGTGAAAAAAGTATCAGTTATTTTAAGTAGCAAAATCTACTTTAAAAATACTCTTAAGTGGTATTTTAGTAGTGTTAATGTGCTTTTGGATCCGCGGGCGATTTTGTTCACGAAAGATGCTAAATTGAGGAGGTGTGGGGTGAGGCCTGAGATTCTGCATTTCAAGGAAATCCAGGTAAAGAGGACCAATGGGAACCACATTTGGAGTGTATGCTGTCCGATAGGTAGCCACATGCTACACGTGGTTACTGAACACTTAAAAATGCCTTATTAAGACTTAAATAAAAAGGAAGTCTTTAGTCAGGACTACCACCACAAGAGCATTGTAGTAGAGGAGAGATGGTGAAAACCCCCATTTTCAACTGCTGGGGATTTATAGCCATGAGCAGAAGGGCTGAGCGGATGGAAGAGACCATGAGTTTTGGGTGTTAAGCAGAATTTAATAGGATTCTTGATAAGGCAGCTCAGGGGGATCAGATTATTAAGGGGTGGTGGCAAGGAATTTGATCAGATTGTGAGATTAAGGGTGGGGAGTTCTCTAAATTGACTTAGTAGGATTCTTGCTAAACTGGCCTAAGCAGGCCCAAGACAGGATGGTGTCCAGGTCAAGGCCTAATCAGAAGACGGCTTAGAGGAGCCTGACTTTAGTTTGGTCAACGAGTCTCAGTCTCCTGCCTACCTGTATTCCAGTCTTTGGCAGTTCATTAAAGGTCCCTTGTGGCTAGGAGACTTAGACTTGTTAAATGCATTAGTAGTTTTCCCCTCAGCTGACTCTAAGCTCTCAGAAGCATAAAGCCAGATTATCACTTAATAAAAAATAAAAGACTGTGGAGGCTTGGATGAACCATGGAGGAAATGCAGTACCACTGGGTGATTTTTTTTTTTTTTTTTTTGGACAGAGGTGGTTGAAAGGCCAATGGATTTTACCAAGTAATTGGGAAATGAAGGTGGTTTTTCCTTAATTCCTGAAGTTGCACATGATTTCTGTTTCAGTGCAACAGTGTGGATAATTGTGAAGTTCCCAGCAAGAAAGTGATTGAGTTCAAACCACCAGTGTACGAACAGAGATACTACTTTGTTAAAAACTTAGTGAATCGACATGGACTCAAGAAGGTAGGTATCTTTCCAAACACTTAAGACTGTCTTATCAACTGTTTAGTCAAAAAATACAAGAAAAACTTAAGGATTTGGCAAGTAAGCAGAGACTATTTGAAGATGTGTTGCAAGGAAGGAAAGGGATTAGTGCAATAGAGAGAACACTGACCATAAGATCTGCATGCGTCAATAGTTGGGGAAAAAGGGGAAAAAGGTTTTTCTCTAGAGTAAACAACTGATTTGTGGGGGAGTGGGATAAAAGTGGTGTGATTGGAGAGTATAATGTGTTAATCTAAGGCTATCCTGTTTTCTAGGAGGGGGCCTTAAATACAGGCTGCTTCTGTCTTCAGACTGAGGGCAGGGTAAATTTCAGGGGTCTGTGGGAAGGAGAAGCTTGAGCTAAATTTTGGTTAACAAGAAATTGGGTATACTATGTAAAAAGCAGTTTAAAACTTCCTAAGGCTGTAGTTTGCTTTTGGACTAGGTTTTTTAAAGATTTTATTTTAGAGTGAGAGCAGAAGCCGAAGGGGAGAGGCAAAGGGAGAAGCAGACTCCTGGCTGATCAGGGAGCCTGATGTGGGACTCCATCCCAGGACCCTGGGATCATGACCTGAGCTGAAGGCAGACGCTTAACCAACCGAGCCACCCAGGCACCCCTAGATTAGGTTTTTTTTGATGCTATGTAACCCTTCTCCCACTGTCCCATAAATATACCAGCTTCAGAAAGGAAAATTACTGCTTGTGGCCAAGGGTGCAATATTGTGGTAGATTGCAAGGTTTACCTAAAATACTGAAGGTAAAAAAATGAAACACATCTGAGGAAAAATTGGATTGAATATAGGTTGAATGTGCCTATTGCTAAGGTATAGTTATAGTCCCTTTTTCCAGAGGGGAATTTTTTTTGGAAGCAACTTAGTAAATGCTGTAATTGGTTTTCTGATAGAGTGAATTTTGAGGTAAACTTAGTCTGTTCCAGATTTAACACTTTGTGCATCTTAGGATAATATGGTATCTTTCATGTCTGAGTATCCAAAAATAGTTAAAATCTGCAGATATCCCCTTAAGGCTGGATTAGAGCCAGTTAGCTACCCTAGAAGCTGATTTGGGATATCTTTGGGATTGGGTGCCATTAAACTTAAGTCTTAATTTTCTTTTCCTCCTAAAGTGGGAATCAAATTTAGGTGAGAGCGGTTAATGAAGACTTTAGTGCATAATTAAGAAATCCATTTAAGAATACATATAAATGTACATTAAGGGGATTAGATTAACAACACTGAATATAAATCCCTAAAACCTTGGTCAAGATCGGGCAACCTTGTCTTAAGTTAGAAGCCGCTCAGAGGTTCAAAGTTCTGTTTTATAGGGTACCTGCCTACCATGTGGGGTTCTCTGGGTGCCAGACCCTGAGGGTGTTCTGGGTGCCAGGCACTCACGTGAATGCCTTTCTTACAGTCCAAACACTAACAGCTTATTTCCTGCCCACTCCTCCCTTAAGTTTCAGATTAATTTCCTTTTTGTGTACTTTTTTCTACCAAAAAGATCTTGACATAATTATATGGTAATTCTGATAACCACTTACACTCTAAGTTTTTGGTCCTATTTGACTTCTGGCAATAATGTCTTCAATGTTCTGTTTCATCCATAGATTGCAGACTTGGGCTTCGGTGATGCCACACTTTTATGGATGCTGAAATATCACCGCTGCGTTCAATATCTTGTTGGAGTAGATATTGCTGCCAGACCCTTTGAATGGGGAGGGTAATACCAAGTTTCTGAAAGTATTGTGCATTAATCTAAATCTAGTAGCACTATGAGGAAGTGTCAAGTTTTATACAGCTTATTTTAAGATTGGCACTGAGAGCCTCAAGCTCACTGAATGACTGTGCCATAACATTGTGAATGATAACAGTAGTTTTTCCTACCAACGTAGAAAGTATAGCCTGTTAAATTATAGTAGACAAAGCATTGCAGATTCAATTTTCAATGGCAAAATGCTGGACGCCAGGAGAACTCATTAGAGGATTGAAATTGCCCCAGACCTCTTAATTTAAGCCCGAGCAGCTCTCCAGTCTCATATATATTGACTTGCAGATTTTTTTCAGGACTGTTTTTCTTCTAAAGAAAGCTAATCACTGATCCAAAGGAAGCTGGAAGACCAAAAGTATTAAATGGCGAGAGCATCGGCAGTATTCAATCTTGTTCTCATTGGCCAGTAATCTATGAGGAAGTTACCCTATGACCTCGTGCTTACTACCTCAAGTCATGGAAAACTCACTTAGGTAGACACTGATCAGAGGAGCAGATCATCAGAATTCTATAGCTGGTGAGATTCTGAATACATTATAGTGTTAATTTCCCTTCTGTTTTTGCAGGGGTAGGTTGTCTCCAGGAGTGGGGGGGTACATCGTTCCTCGGGAACTAGATTTGACCATAACCTTGTACCGTGGTTCTGCTGTACAAAAAGACTCCCGTTTGTGTGGATTTGATTTGATAACGTGTATTGAATTGTAAGTATTAAAACTGATTCTTACTGTATAAATTTATTAGAAAAATCTGAATTAGTTCTCAGTAAATTGAGTGTCCTAACTAGATTTAAGTTGTAATCAAATTTATTTGTAAAGCAGGTTGACGGGATTGACTTTAATTTCAGATTTACAGATGGAGGAGCTGCAAAATAGCACCAGGAATATCCTGTATCCAGACTCACCTATTAAAGTTTTCCTAATTTTTTAAGGATTTTGAGTGCAAGAGACCTCAAGAGCACCAGGAAGAGCATAAGCCAGGGGGGAGGGGCAGAGGCAGAGGGAGAAGCAGGCTCCCCGCTGAGCAGGGGGCCCGACAGGACACGGGGCTGGATCCCAGGGACCTGAGCTGAAGGTAGACGCTTAGCCATGGAGCCACCTAGGTGCCCCTACTTTTTAAACACTGTATTTTTGAGCAGGGACGCCTGGGTGGCTCAGTTAAGCGTCTGCCTTTGGCTCAGGTCATGATCCCAGGGTCCTGGGATGGAGTCCCATATTGGGCTCCTTGCTCAGCAGGGAGCCTGCTTCTCCCTCTGCCTCTCCCCCTGCTTGTGCTCATGCGTCCTCTCTCTGACAAATCTTTAAAAATATATTTGAGCACAGGTACATTTCTGTGGAATTTAACACATGTAGTTTAATGTAACTTACAGTCAAGGCACAGAACCGTTCCGTTAACCCCCAAACAAACTCGGGCTGACCCCTTTGTGGCCACACCTTTCTCACCCCCGGCCAGCACTCATCCATTTTGCAGCATTGTTTTTGAGAACACTATAAAATTATCTAATTTCTTGGCAGTTTGTTCCTTATTCCTGAGTATTCCTTTGTATGATGTGCCACCTTTTCAAGCATTTAAGGCTATTTGGGTTTCCAGTGTGGAGTTACTATGAATATAACTGATACCATTCATGGAACAGGTTTTGCATGAACACAAGTTTCATTTAACCCTAGGAGTGGGATTATTGGGTCATACGATTTTTCTGATTCAGATTTTTGCTCTATTTCCTCCGCTTATGCATTGATTTTTTTTTTCTTATGTGTGAATTTAAAGCAATAAATTGCGCTCTAAGTGCATTATAGCTCTAACTATACATGTTTTGATGTGTAGTATTTGCACTGATGCTGCAAAGAAGCCAAATTGAAGCTCCTGAGTCATTTACCTATGTGTCTTCCTCTTACCGGTCTGAGAGGTTATGTTTCCCTCCCATCACCAGCCTGCTGAGCTGTAGTGGTTATGGGGACATATATGGGCACATTTGCCCTAAAAATCGTATCAGTTGTGTCTTCAGAAACTTTTTTGGGGCACCTGGGTGGCTCAGTCATTGGGTGTCTGCCTTCGGCTCAGGTCATGATCCCAGGGTCCTGGGATTGAGCCCCGTGTCGGGCTCCCTGCTCGGTGGGGAGCCTGCTTCTCCCTCTCCCATTCCCCCTGCTTGTGTTCCCTCTCACTCGCTCCCTGTCAAATAAATAAAAATCTTTAAAAAAAACTTACATTTTTCAGGCATATACTCAGTGTCAAATTGCTTCTCCTCTTCCTTTTTATTTATTTATTTTTTAAAATTTATTTATTTGACAGAGAGATAGCATAAGTAGGCAGAGCGGCAGGCAGAGGGAGAGGGAGAAGCAGGCTCTCTGCTGAGCAGGGAGCCCGATGCGGGGCTCGATCCCAGGAGCCTGGGATCATGACCTGAGCCGAAGGCAGACGCCCCAGGACCCTGGGATCATGACCTGAGCTGAAGGCAGACGCTTAACGGACTGAGCCACCCAGGCGCCCCTCTCCTGTTCCTCTTTAAGGCAAAGATAGAAGTGGGTTAGATTAACATACAGCATCAGGATAGAAATGGCTCACTGGGTCTAGTGGTCGCCTGTACTGGGGCAGCTGATCTGGTCCTTGGGTGTGGGTGAGAATCTACTGGGATCTGATGCTGAAACCCACAACTTTTGTGGGGCATGTGTTCTAGTCTCATAGCACTGCAGGCTTCCTGGGGAGCTTATACTTATGCTCATACTTTTTAGTTACTGACAGTGAGGCCCAGAGAGCCCTGAAGGAGGGGGCAACATGGTCCAAGGGCAGGGTGAGTATTTAGGAATAGTTGGTTTTAGGTCATGTAAGTACCGTTACAAAGATTCAGAAGGGATAAATGTAGAGATTGTTTTGCTAAATCAACTAGGAAAATAATTGCATTGTCTTTCCCATTGACCATTTCAGGATAGAACACTTAGATTCTGAAGATCTGGCCAAGTTTCCTGAAGTCGTATTTGGGTACTTTTCTCCTGGTATGGTTGTCATCAGCACACCAAACTCTGAATTCAATCCCCTGTTTCCAGCATCAACCTTTAGAGATCCAGATCACAGATTTGAGTGGAACAGAATGCAATTTCAGACGTGGTGAGTTCATAAATGTTTTTGTGAATTTTGTGGTGGGGTTGGGGGGCGTGGGGGGAGATTACCCCACAGGAAGTCAATCTTGATACCTATGCATTACTGAAGTTTTTTATCCTAATTAAATTTCCCAAAATTCAGCTTGGTATTTAATAAAAGGGACCACCATATTTGGGCAAAATAAATGGAAGTTTTTGGTCTCAGGCAGCTAAGCAAAGTGGGGCACCAGGTGTCTTCTGATATGAAGTCAGGAGTAGGAGTACTGGTGTGGAGATGAAACAAAACAGGAAGAGGGGGTGTGTGTAGGGCAGTGAGGGTGAGCCTCATACCCTGGCACAAGTGTTCCTTGACAGATGGACAGATGGTCATGTTTCTGGCATGATTGCAAACCCAAATAGGACTTGGGTGTGTAGCCATTGTGTTCTCCTTTTTCATGCCTACACTCTGCTCCATAACTTTCCCTTTCTCCACATTTTTGTGATTACCTGGAAACTTGACTCAGGACCCTAAAGCCCCTCAGAAGTAAGCAAACCCTGTATGGCATTATGTATTGCTGTAAGAATTTGCAAGTTGGGAAGTATTTTAGCTCATTGTATTTTCTATTCTACTGGAGATTTTTAATTTAACCATACTTTTCAAAAATGCGTTTCTTTTGATTTTAGGGCTTTGGATGTGGCAAAACTGTACAATTACTCCGTAGAGTTCACTGGTGTGGGGGATCCACCAGCAGGAGCTGAGCATGTTGGATACTGTACCCAAATAGGGGTCTTCCAGAAAAACATAGCAAAGGCGACTGAATGGAGCATTTCCGAGCCAGAGGAACACATTCCAGAGGAACACGTTTATGAAGTTGTGAGTATTCTTTGAGGTAGTGACCAGGGTAAGAAGCACATGGGTTAGGATGGTGAACTCTGTAGGGGTCCCCACTGTAGAGATAAATGTAAATGAGTTTAGAATCCTTCATACCCACAACTGCCTTCAGGGTTGGTCTATCTACTTCGCCCTGGAGACCACCTGGCCTTTTGCCATGTCTCAAAGCACATAACAGAGAAAGATCAGAAGTCCTGGAAAGCCTCCAAGCTGATGTGCCAGTGACCCCCTATTGTAATCTGTTAGGATCAGCAGCACTTCCTCCATAGTGTGGCTCAGGAAATGAGTATTGCAGCTGAACCTCCAAGCTTCTCAGGCCCTTTGGGTTTCAGGAGGTATGGTGAAGTATAAGCACATTGCCCTCCTAAGCATTTCCCTCTAATGTCAGGCAGGAACATTGGGTTGGTGTGAATTGGTGGAAAAAATTGGCTTTGGGAGACTTTTGATCATTAGAATTTTTTTTTTTTAAGATTTTATTTATTTGACAGAGAGACAGCAAGAGAGGGAACACAAGCAGGGGGAGTGGGAGAGGGAGAAGCAGGCTTCCCGCTGAGCAGGGAGCCCCATGCGGGGCTCAATCCCAGGACCCCGGGATCATGACCTGAGCTGAAGGCAGATGCTTAACGACTGAGCCACCCAGGCACCCCGATCATTAGAATTTTTAAAGCAGATCATATAGTTAATGACTGTGCTTGAGGCTTGATTCCCATTACATGGTGGCACACATGGCTAGTAGGATTTGATATGTATAGTTAATACACAGTTCATAATGTAAGAAGTTACTAATGAAGTGAAACCTCTTCCAATTTTTCCTTCAGGTTTACACCACCTCATACCCGAGTTTACAGCAAAGCAAATACTTCCGGCTTACTCTGAGTAGTGAGTCGGACAAAGCAGTCGGCTTAATGAAAAGCAGGTTTCTCCGGGGTCCGAGGAAAAGGGAGGGCAATCGAGTGGTACCACTTGGCAGTTGTACCCCACAGTTTGGATTAACAGAAGCTCAAAGGGCCGAAATAGAGCAGTCCCCCAAACCTTACAGTGTGGGAGAGAAGTTCTATGTACCCCTGGAAAGACTCATTATTTATCCGAAGGTGAACCACTTGGTGGCCGGTAGTATGGAGAAGCTGAGAACAGTACTTGCGGAGGGACTTCGACTGAACGGAGATCAAAGTGCGGTGCAGGTGGAGTTGGTTGATTACCAAACACAACGCCTCTTTGATGAGCATTTAATCAGCCCTGTGCTGGAGTCATAAGTTTAGGCAACTTGGTTTTGAATTTCTCTAACCTTGTTTTCCATATGCTTTTTGCAGGGGTGGAGAGGCTGCAAAATGCGCTTGTTCATGTTTCTGTTAGACCCAGTTGGATGTGACTTTAAACATTCTTAAAGCAAATTGGATTGTCAAATAAAACCTTTTCCCAGGGAATAAGTAGTTTCAAAAGTTTCTAGGATTCTCTACCTCCTTTGGGCTAAATGCTCACCTGTACTGTAATATTTGCCTAAAACATACAGGAAGTATTTGAAGATAAGAGCAGCCTCATCCCTGGCAGCTTCCTGGGTGGAATTGGGGTTGTTGTAGCAGTTGCGAATGAACAGCTTCACCCTGGCGGGGCAGGGGGTGGGGGGGACTGGTTTAAATGAGAGACCTGAGTATAGAGGTTAGCTGACCACACTCTGCCACTAAAGGGACCTATTCATCTGCCTTCCTGTTCTGATGCACCTCAGGGATGAAGGTGTTTTTGGGTTTTTGTTACCACTTGAATGTTCCAAATCCTATTCCAAGGAGAAAGAGCAAAGAAAGGGACAGGGCATGTGCTAGCTTTCTGGTAAGGTTGGTTCTACACCACTGTTCTGCTCCTTACTGAGCAGATGGAAGGATCACCTTACCACTGGAAAGCTGGGAGTTGTAGTTTCTCCTGGGCTGATGCGTGCCCAGTCCATGTCCTCCCGGGAAGGAACAAGGAGCGAAGGACCTTCGGCCATGTGCCGGTCTGCCCACAGCAGGCGTAGCCTCACTAACCAGGGGCAGGCTGGCTGTGGGGGGTGGGTGCCTGGGAACGGCCTCTTGGGGCCATAGTTCTCAGGTTTTTTTTGAAGGGTTAATAAGTAGAAAGTGGATTTGAAGAGGAGGGTGGGGAAAGAAGGGACTCAAGAATAGAATCCGATCACATAATCTCTTGTTAACCAACTGTTCAGTCCCTCCACCCCGACCTTTCTAGACGGATTTTTCCATCTCGAATGCATAGGACCTATAAGACATACTCTTGCTACACCCTCCCTCCCCCCAACAAAAGGCCCCCGTCTTTCTAGGTTTCTGCATGACTTCTGCATATGGCTTCCTTCTCATCTGTTAGAGCCAAGGTTTCAAGCCCAAGCCCAAGCCCCCTTGTCTTGTTGTCCTCCAGGCTAATTGATTACTTTGTTCAAGCTTCATCCCTTCCTGAGAACCTTTTCATATGATAGCTGTGTGTGATGGAGCTACTCTGTTGCCCATGTCTCTGGCGACATCAGGATCTACATCCTTTATTTGTCTTCACCCTCTATTTTGATACAGACCTTTGTATGTGGAAAGGTTCATTAATGGTCTAAGCCAGGTGTCAGATGTTCTTGTAGAGATAGTAAATCTTTGCAGCCTTGCCAACCACTGAGCTTTCCGGGAATTGAGGTGGAAAAGTGGCCACAGATAAGGTGGATGTGTGTTCCACTAAAGTATAGACTAAAGGCAGCTGTTTCTGTCCATAGTTGGCAGTTTGTTATAAACAAAAAAGCTATGTACACTTACCCTTTAGCAGCATGGAAATGGAGATCATTCTAAATGGACAAAAGCAATTAGAGACTTTATTGTTGTAAACCCAGCCAAAGCTGGGTTTGCTAGGGGAATTTTTAGCTCACTTCTGTGTCTACTGGGAGCAATAACTGCCTTGAGTTAAGCACTAAGAAGACTGCCTGGCCCAGAGTAATGTTCCTTATAAGGTAGCTGTGTTAATCTTAGCAGTGTTAGATAAGGGCTCATCCTCTTATCTAGGCAGCCAGTTCTCACAGCAGGGCATGTTGCAGGTCTAGAAAGTGAACAGTCCTTTAAGGTTGGGACCGAACATCCAATACCTGATTAAGAAAAGTGGCAACCCTAGGGGCGCCTGGGTGGCTGTCGGTTAAGTGTCTGCCTTCAGCTCAGGTCATGATCCCAAGGTCCTGGGATTGAGCCCCACATGGGGCACCTTGCTCAGTGGGGAGCCTGCTTTGCCTGCCACTCCCCCTGCTTGTGCTCTGACAAAATCTTTAGGGTTGCTACTTTTTACAGTATCTTCTCTGCTTTATATACAAAATGAGTTGTGTAAAGTTCTAGCCAGATTTCAGGTGTCTCAGTGTGGGGACCTGCTGAAATAAAGACGAGTCCTCTCCAGCCACTCTTTTTAAAACAACTTGAGGGGCGCCTGGGTGGCTCAGTGGGTTAAGTGTCTGCCTTCAGCTCCGGTCATGATCCCAGGGTCCTGGGATGGAGCCCTGCTTCAAGCTCTTCCCCCACCCCGCAGCTTATGCTCTCTCACTCTCAAATTTTAAAATATTTTGAGTAAGAACAGTGGGGAGAGGGAGAAGCAGGTCCCCCACCGAGCAGGGAGCCTGACATGGGGCTCGATCCCAGGACGCTGAGATCATGACCTGAGCTGAAGGCAGACGCTTCACCCACTGAGCCACCCAGGTGTCCTCACTGTCCCTGTTCAACTTGTTCTCTGCTCTCCCTTCACCTCCCAGTGCATTCCCCCGCTCATGTAAAACCCACCCTCCAGGGGGCAGTGTTGGATGGCCGCCTCCCCTTCATCCCTCCTTTATTTTCCAGCAGCTTCCTGTGAAAGGGGACATGAGGGAATTTTAAAATTTTGAATCATGCTTTGCTATCAGTAGGTTTCTTTTTCCTCCATGCAGGCTGCATATTAGGCCCTTTCTGGGGGAGATGTTTAAAAGAAGCTTCCCTTTGCTTTCCTGTAGGGGAACTCCTGCCTGTGTATGTGTCCCTTATATGTTAGGTAAAACAAATTTCCTGTTATAAAACCAGTGCCAAATCCTGGTTTGAGAAGCCTTGGGGTGCAGAGACTGGTGAGCAACAGGAAGAAGTTGACAGCTCTGGCTGAAACTTGATATTAAGGTGTTGGATGGTTGTTTCTATCTTACCTCTAGTATCCCTCCAAAACCCAAAAGAACAACCCTACCAATTAAAAACTGTAAACTCGTTTTTCTATAATCTAAAAAAAATTGTAAAAGTAAACTTTAAAAATGAAGACAACTCAGAACTATGTAGACACTAAAGTAAGCTTTATAATCTTTATGCTTTTTTCTTACTACCTGCTCCCGACACCATCTTTGGAAACTCCCTGCACCTCATTCAATGCTTTCTTGAAGAGAGCAGCCCTGCCCACCATTCCTCAGAATTCCAAGGGATTAAAATGTCTATCTTCTGATACTATTTTATATAAATGGTATTGACTTTTTGATGCAGCTTCCTTTATCACTAGCAATGTATTTTATAAATTCATTTCCATCTATTTGCATTCATTTTAATGATCACTTTTCTTGGGGCACCTGGGTGGCTCAGTCAGTTAAGCGTCTGCCTTGGGCTCAGGTCATGATCCCAGGGTCCTGGGATCAAGCCCCATATCAGGCTCCCTGCTCAGTAGGGAGCCTGCTTCTCCCTCTCCTTCTGCCCCTCCCCCTTGCTTGTGCACCCTCTCTCAAATAATTTTTTTAAAAATCAAAGTGATCACTTTTTTCTTAAGTTTATGTTAAAAAATGGCAGACCAAGGACAGAGTGTCCCTGAACTGTTTGTACCCCATCCCATCTCACTCCTTAGAGACAACGAAGGTTCTTAGGTTCACAATAACTGGAACTACAAGTAGATTCCAGTTTTGCAAGAACCAGTGCCTTTTTCAGGGGGTGGATTGTTCCTTCTAGGAAAACCCTTGGAATGGACTGCAGGGTTTGTAAAGAAAGGCCTCAACTTTTAAGATGGCTTTGCTCCAAGGAATTTGCCTGCACTGAATGGTAATGAAAAGTGTGGTTGCGTAGGAGAGGCAGTCCTTAAGAGGGAAAAATAGGGCCATAGCCACCGCCAAGAGTAGGTGTGGAATGTGTGCTACCAGGTATTAGAACACCCCTGGCCCTTGGTCTGAATAGAAGTTTGCCTCCAACTGTTTCCATGGTCTAGAAGCTTCACGTCCTCACAGCACTGTGGCTTCAAGTTTGGTTTCCATGCCCTGGAGATGGCAGTGACTCTTCCACAGCTCCTCCCAACCCTTCCTCTGCTCAACTCTAGTCTCTAGTCTCCTCACGCACATCACACCCTGCAGTTGAGCTCTCAGAGGTACTGCTCTCCACCCCAGGGGCTCAGTTCTCTCGCTGAGTATCGAGGACTAATTCCAAATGAAATTCCCTCAGCTAGATGCCAACAAAAGCACCTTGTTACACAGGGTCCTGTGTGTTAGCTGCTGACAGGAGGTCAGGGAGGAGCGTCGTGCAAGGTGGAATCTCGAGCCGTCCCTTCAAGGATGCCAGGTGGTTTAACTGGCTAACATGCTTGCTCGCGGTAGAGGATGCCCCTCTTCCAGGGATATCCCGCAATAGGGAACACATAGGCGTTTTCCCGAGGTCTTGCAAAACAAGCTGGTAGGAGCCAGAGGTCATAAATTTGTACGGTAGATGTTTCACCTCTTTGCAACTAGTATTTGAAGACCACAGCATGCCATGCTTTTTATACAAATCGTTTGGAAGTCAGCCATCAATGCTCTGCCCATTTACCTATTGGGCCCTTCATGTGCCGGTCACGTTTTGTGGACTGTTCTTCGCCTGCACGGTTGCCGTTCATCTCCTTTTCATTCTCATGTGACTCTGGCTGGAATTAGTCAAATTAAGCTCTGGGCATTTTATGGTCTTTCCCAGAAATGTCACATTGCTCCCTACTCCTGTGCCTCAGCCTTGACCCAGTCAGATTCTTTGCCTTTGTTGAAGAGGCTCTGATACTCCACTGCTATCTTTGTCTAGCCTCATCCCTCTGGAAGCCATTTATCATGATGACCACCCAGTCCTTTCTAGTAGGAATCCTCACAGAACAGAGCTGACAATCTTTTATTAATTCCACATTAAAGGAAAGCAATTTACTTAAATAGGGTAAAAGTCTCTGATGGTTCCAAATCTTTTTTTGCAAGTATTTCAAATTATGTAAAATTAGTATTGAACAGAGGCACCAGGCAGGCTCAGTCATTAGAGCATGCGACTCTTAATCTGGGGGTTGTAAGTTTGAGCCCCATGTTCGGCAGAGAGTTTACTTAAAAAAAAATTAGTATTGAAAGTATTTTTCCTTTTGTCTTAATTCCATAGAATACTGGGAAAGAAGGGCAGACACAGGGTCACTTGGGAGAGAGTTGAACTGAATCACTGAAGTTAAATACCACAAGGTGGCACACTTTTCCCACTTAAAGGTAATTGTACTCTGCTTTGAGAACTCCCCGATACAAATAAGCGGCAAAATAACTTGAAGCTTTTTGCAATTATACTTGGAAATCACTGCTAAATGGTTTAAAGATCAGTTTAAGAGAAAGGGTTGAGGAGAAATCTCTAGAAGTCAAGTGCATAGGAACGGGGTCTAATGTAATTCAGGCAGGAAGGTCTCTTGACATTTTATTTCCTTGTCATGTGGGGCCATATGGAATAGATGTCATCGACTCAGGGAATGTCCAAATGTAAGCCCTTTTCTGTTTGCTTCCTAAAGTTTTGTTACATTTTGTGTGATGTGGGATGGATTAACTCCACCAAGTATTTCCTATCATGCAGACATAAAGATTTGTCCATAACCAGGTATGTGATATGTAGGTACAGGAATGAAGGTGTAAAATGTGGTGAGGGAGGAAGGAGAGAAAAACACTGGGTGTTGGGGAAAAGCTGGGTCTGGGAACTCCATGCCTGAGATGTGGGCAAGGGAGTACGAGGGCAGATCAGAGGGCCCTGCTGGCTTCTGCTGTGATCTGGCACCGTGATCCCCATCCCACGGGGTCTTGCAGCTTAGCACACATAATCTTTCCTCATCTGCATGGCAATCTGCAGAGAGAGATGTGGGTTCAAACCCATAGTGAACCATTGCTCTTTACATGGCTGTTGTCATTTGAGTATCAGCAAAGGGACCGTGCTGGCGCTGTTCCCCTGTGAGGACCTAGTCAAAGGGAGGAATAGTCTGGACAGTGGTGGCACTGAGCATCATTTCCGTGAGGATCTTACCCTCTAATGGTGGCCTCTTTATTGACCATCTTCTATGTGTCTAGCACTAGAATGAAGGTATGTATGTAGATGCTGCACGAAGGCCAATTTTGGCCCAATAGGAGTGCTTACTGTGGTATATTCCTAATAGTTCATGGGTTCTTGCTCATAACACAGAAGAGTCAGTGATAGTATTATCTCCATCCTTGATTAGAAACAGGTTCAGAAGGGAGCCTGAATTCAGACTCAGGTCTGTCTTACTCTAGAGCCCATGCCCTATCCCCCGCCTCCCTCCACTGCAGGGTGAAGCTCAGAGTTCAAAAGAAGGGTCTTTCACTGGAGGATTCAAGTCTGTGCTACACCACCTGGTAATAAATGAGGGGAAACCATCAGGGTGAAGTTATACTGATCCTTTTACTTCTGTTTTCTTACCTTGGCAAGAATCTGACCGATTTCTGACAGAATCTTAACTGACATTTTAAAGTATACACATTGTAAAGTTTAAGGTGATTTTTATTTAACAGGTAAAAGATTCACCTTTACATTATTAGAAATACAATAAATTTTTTTGGGTAAAAACTTCCTGGATTTATAGTTGTACAGTCAAAGAAATATATAAATATGAAGGTCATTTTCCAAGTATTAGAACAATACTAATGGAATCACTTCCATAACAATTTTTTTTCCATAAACATTTACATGATTACCCACAAGTTGTATCAACTTCCAGAATAAGATGTATTTCCAAAAAACAATCAATATATCCTAAGTATTCCTCTGCATGGGATTTGGTCAATGAATATCAGCAAGAGAATTTTGTTATATATATAAGATGAACATAAACATTTGTAAGTGCAGACTATGTTGTTGTAAATAAAAAATTTTGCCACTTTGTCATATAGGGAGTAGAGACCACCCACATGACTATTTAAAATATACTGTGTATATATTCTCTTATGAAAAATCATGTATCTAAGGTAATAAGGCCTTTATTTCCAGAGTAGTCTTTAAATTTATTTCATCCTTTATATTTTTAGACTTTATATTCTTAAACATCTCAGCTATTAAAATTATGCATAGTACCTAAGCCAACACAGAAAGGGGCATTAATAATTTCAATTACAGTACTTGAATATATTCACATGACGTACCATCTAAGAGAACGGACCAAGTATAATTTCTGAACTGACCCAGTTAGACCTGTTGAAATAAAATGCAACCCCATCATATAAGCCCAGTCTCTTTTAAGCACTGTTATATGATTATGTAAGTATTACGTAGCCTAACACTTCAGAGCACTTAAATATTTAATACTGTCAGCTTGAGTTTGCAAAGTGGTCTAGTTGGCGTGGCAATCTCAGTCTAAAATTACTTCTGGATGTCTTATGTTTTGGTTGGAGGTTAGCTGAAGATTTGTTTTCCTTCTAGTAACAAATGGGCTTAAGTGGTGGACCTTGACGGCTCACAGTTTTCCCGCAAAAGCAAAACAAAACGCAAGAATCTAGTTTGGATATCATTTCTCTGATGGTATTTTCCTGGAATGGGATGGTGGGCTTTAGGATTCTTGGTCAAGACTTTCTCAGATTTTAAAGTACTAATCCACAACAGTTGCTGAATATGGAAGGCTTCCACACCTCAAAGGGGAGTCAACCATCCAAATGCAAACTGATGGCCCAGGGCTGCTCTGCCCGCTACCCGACATCCTCTCTGGTCTCAGTTACCAGCTCGAGTCGCAGGAAGTGGGCTTCGGACCGGCCTCTGTATTTCCCCCAAACAGGGTATTTAAGACTTCCTTATCTGACCACAAATAAATAGCTTTAATATACCATTAATCTTTCTCTAGGATAGGATTAGACAAAGACAATGTTATACATTTGCAAATTCTCCAAGACTGGGTGATTTGAAATTTGACTTTAAAGACCAATTTATTAAGATCTAATTTTTCGAATCCAATTTTCTCAACTCCAAATGGAACCAAAAGTGCACTTGGTATTTAAAAAGCAACACTACATCAAAAACTAATGATGTACTGTGTGGTGACTAACATAACACAATAAAAAAAATTTAAAAATTTAAAAAAATAAAAATTCCCAAATTAAAAAAATAAGCAATTTTAAAAAATAGCTATATCGTTAAGGTATAGCTACACAGTACATGCTCTAAGAAAAACCAGAAAAGCCAGGCAGACATTTAAACAAACTTTAACAAATATTTCCAGGGGACTGTAAATAAATGTGATTGCAAAGTATGCCCACAAATGCCACACAAAATAAAAGGAATCCAGACTTGTGCTGACTTTTCCCTCATCAATGTTTCTATTAAAATGATTTCCTACTACATAAATCAAGATGTATCTGGTGGTTGCTAAAATTATAGAGGGCATGATTTTTATGCTTTTCAAGATCTCCACATTTTTAAAAAAATATTTCTATATCCTTTTAAATGCTGAGAGGCAGTCTTGTATAAAGGTATCAGGAGGCCGAGGGCAGGCAAGGATAAGATGGGCAATGCCTGGACTACAGGACCTTTTACATAGCTGAAGAATGTCCTCACTGAACTTCGCTTATAATCGATAGCTTTCATCATTATCAAAATGGCAAAATTATTTGCAGAAGTGCCAATAAAAAATATAGCCTAGAAATAATATTTTGAAAATAGAAAAATATGTTCTTAAAACATGTCATAAATATCTGTAAACACTAGTTTCATATCTCTATTAAAAACTTTGACCCCCCCCCCCCAATAATATATAATGGATGGATCAGCTCACTTTGTTACTCACAGAGAGCAAGCAAGTCTTTACCACTTAAGCTAATGGTTTTCCTTGGTTAGACTAAAATGGTCAGGTCAATTCTTTTCCTTTGTCAAAATAAAATAACAAAAGTATTACTGATGACTCAAACTCTATCTCTCAACATTCAAAAGATTCTAAAATGGGGTTTCACCTTTTTAAAAATATCTATTTGCAATAGAACCGGATTAATTTAGAATACCTAATCCTTGGAATGTTAAAAAAATCTAAAACCCTAACACAAACTACTCAAAATTTTTCCAAATCTCTACATTTGGACATTGAAATATTTTCTTAATGTATTTTCCCCTGACTTTGCCAACACAAAAATACCTAGACCAAAGTTATTCTAACGTATCGTGTTTTTTCTGCACACGGTTTTGAATGTAAGGACTGGGAATTACTGGTTCTATAGAACCTGCATTTTTCTTCAGTGACTGAGTGACTCCAAGAACATTAAAACTTGTCATGTAAGACCAGAAAAACTTCCCACCTGATAAAAAGATGGTCTATCTGCTGAGCTTGTTAAACTGGATCCAGATCAGATATTCTTACTTTTAAAGCTATATTGGATTATGTTATAGTCTACTGTCTCAAAACAACTACTGTTACAGTAAAGGAAAAAACAGAGTATCCCATTGTGCGGAGTTTAAAATAGAAAACCACGAGTCCATGTCAGTAATGTCAAGCAGCTGTCCCCTGTCTTATCTGCCACCTCCTTGGAATAATTTTCAGTTTCAGATATAAGTCTGAACTTACACAGAAAAGGCCACTGTTTCTGACCATGCTATAATTTTCCTCCTGTTCTGAATTCTGACTCCTGAAACCAGCAGATATTATTCAGTTAGAACAGCTCTTAAGGTGCCTTATGGGAGCTTAACCTATGAAATATTAAACTTACCATGAATCTCATCTATAGCGCTAGTAGGAGTTCTGCAGCTCATCTAACATTCACTAGTAACAATACATGTTGCAAAATAATGGCATTACACTCATTCACATATCTCAGACTTAAACACACTCCATTTGTGACGGATACGGTGAGAATTAAGCATTCTACACGTTTAAATTGTAGTATAACATTTTCCCCCAAACATGAACACCCAAACTTTATATCAATTACTTAATCAAGAAAAGTTACTAAGCAGTACAATACTGTAGGTAGGATAGCATCTGGGAGATTTCCTTAAGAGGTTATAACTATCTTGACAGAATTTATAGGGTCCAAATGATTCACTTACTACTGCCCAAACCTGCTGAGCACCTCTACTATAGGTTTTATACTTCAGTATGGAGCTGTACTCAGATGTATAGCATTGCTTTCCCCACCTGGATGTTCTGAAAGAAAAAGCAGGCTTTTCATTATCCTATGCAGTGACCGCGGAAGCCGTCTGCCGCTAGCAACACGTGGCCCAGCACCTGGATGCTACAGTTCTGATGTTCCCTTTCGGGGGGTGGGACAGGATGGTGGTGGGTACTTTCCGAGAAGAAATCGGTGTTGGCTTTCCTCTCAATAGAGGAACGTGCTTCATTTGTAAAATATGTTCATTTTCTCCTAAGTGCTTGAATGAAGTGCCTCGACAGCTTGACTGCCCACGTCTCAACCCCCCAGGGAAGCTTCAGTTCACCAGCTTGACTTCTAGCGTTTGATCACAACTTGTTCATAAGCTCCGGACCCCACCCTACAACAGGAGGGGGAAAAAAAAACACTTCAAGATCTTGAGCTGTAATGCTTGAAACTGTTCTGGTTAACCTTGCCCTCAAAGAGATAGTGCATTAGGCATTTTCGGCTAGATTTGATTTCCACACGGTTTAAAGAGATCACAGATAGAAAATACTTGAAATATTAAATGTTTATCATCAGTACGTTGGATTAGTCTAGTCACACTTATTCCTACAATAATCTAGTATTGTTCCTAAATCTTTAACGTGTGGCAAGAAATCTTTTCTTGAAACCTGTTTATATGTAAATCCTAAAAATCAATCTCATCCAAGAGTATATACTGACTGGCAATTTATCCAGGCCTTGCAGTTAATGGGTGATTGTTTTTAGTGTGTGGTGTCTTAATGTACCTTTCTAGAAAGTATAAGAATTCTTTTAGTCAACATGCCAATGTCTTCATTTTTTTTTTTTTAAAGATTTCATGTATTTATTTGAGAGAGAGAGAGATAGTGAGAGAGAACATGAGCGGGGGCGGGGGCAGAGGAAGAGGGAGAAGCAGACTCCCCGCTGAGCAGGGAGCCTGATGTGGGGCTTGATGCCAGGACCCTGAGATCATAACCTGAACCGAAGGTGGACACTTAACTGACTGAGCCACCCAGGTGCCCCATGCCAATGTCTTTATATGTGGTCAGTAATGTAAATTATACCGGTGTAATACAGATTTAAAGTGAAGTGATTTTTTTAAAAAGATTTATTTATGAGAGAGAGAGTGTGAAAGCAGGGGGAGGGGCAGATGGAGAGGGGGAGCGGGAGAGAGGGAGAGAGAGAAACAGACTTCCTGTTGAGCGTGGAGGCTCGATCCCACAACCTTGAGATCATGACTTGAGCTGAAATCAAGAGTTGGACGTTGAACCGACCGAGCCACCCAGGTGCCCCGAAAGTGAAGTGATCTTGAAGAGGGGATCATTTCTTCATTAGCTCGGTTTGGCACACTGCTGGTTGTCCCCCTAAACCTGTCCTCTCCTCCTTCGGGGTCCTGGCTAGAGGCTGTACAGACTTCTCAGCTAGAGGCCACACTTCCTCCACTCCTTTGTTGACGGGTGTTGGCATGTGACTTAGTCCCCCCCCGCCCATGGAACATGATGGGGATGTGTCAGCTCTGTCTCACTTGCTTAAAGAGAAACTGCTTGCTCTGGACTGGTAGCCATCCAAGTTTGACAACAGGTAGGGAAGATGGTGAAGGGCAAAATGGAGAGGCCTTGGGTCCGTGAATCACCTTTTGAGGCAAAGCTGTCTCATCAGCCTGGCCACTCTAGTTTTGGTTATCTTTGTTATAGCAGCTTAGCCTTTGCCCTGATATTCCAGGTACTGACTGACCTCTATTAAGGAAATATGGAGAGTACTAAAAACTTAAAATTTGCAAGCCTTGTGACTAAAACAGGTATTTAAATTTAGTAATGGCCTCATGAACAGAAGGTCTGTTATTGCTGATGCACCTAGTGCCCTGGCCCTAGGTTATAATGGAATGAACACACATGTTCCCTCTATTGTTTCTTCATCTGGGAGGATAAAGGTTTTCTACCATCTATAAAAGCACAGTGCCTTTTTGATGGCAGCTGGGTTTATTTTTAGGTGAGGATCCTTGAGCCCTCCTGAGTAAGCAGGAGGGGACGGTATTATTGCTTAAAGTTATCACCAGTACCCATCTCCTCCTGTGTCAAGATGCCAGGGGCTACACTACCTGACCATTTCACTCTGAGTATGCCCAAGATCAGGAAGACCAGAAGCAACCACCATGACTGGTCTCTTCCCGCATGGAATTTTAAGAGGAAATTCTAAAAAATGGGAGTAATGTACTGGTTACCAGCCCACTGTGGACTGAACTGGACCTTTCAGTTGACTGCTCAGAGGCTCCTGTTCTAACAGACTCATTCTGCAGAAGAAACAGGAACATTCAAAACACCAGTGAACATTCATTCACAGCTACAGACAATCAGAATTTGAAGGGACCTTGCTGAGCGCCGCCCCTGCACACTGGCTTTCAGAGGCCCTAAAATGGTTCTACTCTGGCAATGATGGAGTAACAGGAACCGGACGTTCCCTCCTGCTTTAAATAACTAGAACATTTTTACAGCACATGTAAAATAAGTTTCACACACTGGACAACAGGCAGTGCAGGACTGGTCCTGAGAGAAGGGAAATCAATGAAGAAAGCCCAAAGTGGTTTCCTGCAGGGTCCTTCCAGCCTGCACGGCAGGGAGAACCCCAACACAGCCAGGTGGTCTTTCTGAGTGCAGGGGTCACTCTTTCTGAGCTCAGGGAGGCTGGGGGCTAGAATCTGTAGGTGAGAAAAACAGAAGGAGGGGCAGGTAAAATAATGGCTGGAGAATTTCCAAACTTGAGGAAAACTGTAAACCACAGATCCAAGAAGCTCCATGAACCCCAAGCAGAATAAACACAAAGAAAAACACACCAAGGCACATCATAACCAAACTACTAAGAACCAGTGATAAAATCTTTAAAAGTGGCCAGAGATGAAAGACAAATCAGAGAGAGGAATAGAAACAAATGAAAGCACTTTCTGTTAGAAACTAAATGTCTCAAAGGCAAGCAAGGAGGTGCAACCCCGCAACCTCGGTAGGCATCCCTGAGCTGGTCAGGCTGTACCCACAAGGCTTCAAGGGGATTACTGGGGGGGTTCCTCCCCAGGTCTCTATTGCTTGTTGCTCTGTTCTCTTCATTCTCATGGGTTCACTTTCTTAACTAGGTAGGTATTGTTCTTGTGCCTCTTCAGTGCCTGAGTAAATGATTCTAGTTTCATCTTGTGCTGCCAGTTTCTCTCTCAGAATAGGTCTGATGCTAACACATTCGTTTGTCTTCATCACACCAACTAGTGACGGAGAGCCTACGTATACAAGTATTATGCTGGGCACTTCACAACAACTCTGCAAGAGAGACCTTTAATTAGTGCATATTAAGTACTTGCGTGTTTACTGCATGCCAGATGTTGTTTTAGTCATTTACATGTCTTACCTCACTTAATTTAAGCCTTATAACTCTTATGAGGTGAGTTCCTTTATCATCACTATTTTGTAGGTAAGGAGACTGAGGCAGAGAGAAGTGGGGTGACTTACTGAAGACACACAGCTGATACTCGGTGGAGCTTGGGACTGAACCCAGGGAGCCCAACTCCAGAGCCTGTGTCGTTAACCCCAGCGATATGTCTTTTTGGTGGCAAGTAAGAGATGTAATTTGTCAGGATTATAGCCAAGCTGGGTTATGATGGCTGAGCCAGGAATGAAATCCATGTCTGACTGCATGGCCCATTCTCTTTTCATCATAATACACTATCTCTAACATTTCTCAGCCTTTCTGTGGCATGTGACATCTACTTCAACCCCTAATTATCACGTTAGGCTTTCATGCATTGGGTGATGATTCTTCTAACATTCATTTGGAAAGGGGGTGGGACTCAAAATTATGAATGCTTTTATATCCTAAGTTCTAGATTATCTCTCAAATAGAAATTATTTTTCTTTCCTTGGAATAACAACAATATATACAACCAGCATATACTGAGAGCTGTCCATGTGTTAGGCACTGTGTTAAATACTTTACATTAGTTATCTAATTTAATCCTCAGTAAAATCCTATGAGTTAGGTAATATTTATCACTCCCATTTTTCAGGTGAGGAAAATAAGCCTTACAGAGGTTAATAACATCAGTAAAGCAGATAGGGGTGGGAATTCTGACTTGGACCCTGAGCAGTCTGACATGAGAGTAGAGATAGCTTGTGTCTTTGAGCATTTCCTATTTTGGTTCCTTTTGGTTGGAACTGTATTGTTTGCGGTTCTTCTACCTAAATTGATAATTGCTAGAGCTTACTGAGTATATTATGTCATTTACTCTTTAAATCAATCCCATGATTACCCCCACTTTTCAACAGGGGTAACTAAAATTCCATTGAGATTAAAAGATTTACCAAGGCCCCAAAAGTGGTCTGGCTAGGATATGAACCCAAACTCTTTAACTCAAAAACACATGTTCTCTCTACCGTACTTATCACTGTCCTCACAGATGCCTCTCCTAGTCTCTCCTTGCTCCAATCTCCCCCCGACCCACCCAACCCGCTACAAATTATGGCTAGTTTTCTAAAATGCCCATCTGATAGATCACTTTCCTGCAAAGAATGATCAAACTGTGCACATGATAAAAAAAAGATAATAGACTCTTTGTTATGGTGATAGAGGCCATTTACAACCTGGCTTTGAGACTGCTGCCAACCTCATGTCCCACAGCTTCCTTCCCATGCCCCCTCTTCAGGAGTACCTGTTCGCTGGCAACTCCCTAAGTAGGTCAGGTTATTCACAGGCCAGCAAGGTATGATAGTTAGCTATCACAAATGTGTTTAGACTCAAAGAGACAGTAGTTTGAATCTTGGTTTTATCACTTACTAGTTTTAAGGCTTTGGGCACATTTCTTTGACCTCTTTGTTTTCTCTTTTTAAAAACTAACGATAGTACTTTGTGAGTACTGAAAGAGATAATGTAAGAACTGAATGAAACACATATGTGCCTGGTACATAAATAAATGCTCAGTAAGTGTTATCTATAATTATCATATATTTACTATTATATAATGATATAATTATTATACCTACAAGTTCATTCTATTTGAACCTATTACCAGGAATATTTGTCTTCCTCATATCCACCTGTTAACCTCCATTTACCTCTTAATTCTCTCCAAGACTCTTTACAGGTGTCAACTGTCTAGGAGGTTTTCTCTGAGTGAGGTCCTATCTTTTTCTCTCAGTTTCCTCTACTTCTCTATATTACAGTACTTACTGCTATAAATTTTAGTTTGTCTATCTCACCTGCTACAAAGAGACAGAGAATAAATATTTTAGGCTTCGTGGACCATTGTGATCTCTACATACTACTCAGCTCTGCTACTGGAGCATCAAAGCAGCCATAGGTAATACATAAATAGGTGCTGTTGTATTCCAATAAAATTATTTTTACAAAAATAGGCAGTGGGCCAACTTGGCTCACAGGCTGTAATTTGCCAACCCTAGGAACACAAGCTAGCTGAGGATGAGCTGGGCCTTTCTGCTTTGCATCCTTACCCATGACTTGGCCTAATAAATAGTTACTGAATTTAATGAATGGATAAGTCAGGGAGAGGTAATGAAAACTATAAATTGTGCTTACATCCTCTAAAATCCCCAGTTCAAATGAACTATTTCCTCATAGTCTCTTTGTATGTCCCTCTCTTACCTACCTATCACATCTGATTGTAGGTATTTACTGTTATGCTTCGTATCTTTTGGACCCTGCGATGTGCTGGACACATAGGAGGTACTCAATAAGACCAGTACTGGTGGAACAAATGAATGAGACATTCTTTGAGGTTGTGAGCATTAGAGAATAAAATAACTGCCTCGGACCAAGGAGGGCTCCCTAACACAACTCTGACTTATCCTGGAACTCTACATAAATATTACGTGGAAATACTGAGTATCGGGGGTGCACATCAGGGCAGAGATCAGAATTCCTCAAGTGTTCTGAGCATCAGTGCTCATGACTATTTGCTGCAGGGCTGGGAATCTGAATGGTAAGTCTGGCAAAGAAAAGTGCCTTTTCTTCATCTGAATCTGAGTAACTCCCAAAATGATGTTTGGTTTTTCTGAGCTGTTCTTAGTATGTAGGTTAGACTCTTGTAGGGTGGAGAAGAGGGGAGTACAAAAAAGGTTAATACTAAGTGTTTGCTGCTGAGTGGCTGTGTAACTGCTCACAACAGACAAGATCACTGACTGAAAGGTAATTCTGCTTTGCTCTTTCTAAAATATCAGGCTAAGAACTCTTTTTTTTTTTTTTTTTTAAAAGATTTTACTTACTTGTCAGAGAGAAAGAGAGGATGAGTACAAAAGCAGGGGGAGCAGCAGAGGGAGAGGGGGAAGCAGGCTCCCCGTGGAGCAGGGAGCCTGATGTGGGACTTGATCCCAGGACCCTGGGATCGTGACCCGAGCCGAAGGCAAATGCTTAACCAACTGAGCCACCCAGGTGCCCCCTAAGAACTCTTTTCTAAACATCCCTTTTCATTGCATCTTGCCCAATGCTCTTCTGGTCCTCTACCAATACATTCTAAAAACACACTTAAAAAAATCAACTAATAGGGGCGCCTGGGTGGCTCAGTCGTTAAGCGTCTGCCTTTGGCTCAGGTCATGATCTCAGGGTCCTGGGATCGAGCCCCGCATTGGGCTCCCTGCTCGGCGGGAAGCCTGCTTCTCCCTCTCCCACTCCCCCTGCTTGTGTTCCCTCTCTCGCTGTGTCTCTCTCTGTCAAATAAATAAAATCTTAAAAAAAAAAAATCAACAAATAAACTTATAAAACAATTTCAAACATACTCAAGGAAAACTCAGAGCTGTAATTCTTCTCATGGAAGCACTGTATGTGTTTTCTAACCTCAGTCTAATACAAACTTTGTACCCTTCATCTTCCACTCAAGAACATTTAAAAGAAAAAGGCAGTGTATTCTTTAAGAGACTGTCTGGACTACATACCTATTTGGAAGATGATGGCTGCCGAAGGTCGTACTTCCCCCAGGACCCACAAATAACCTCAGGCCTTCTTCTGCAATTCACATTTAAAATACTTGTTATAGGTACACTTACTAGATTGTCGTCAAATAATATTCCTATTGTACTCCATTCATATTTTACATTTCAGTTGTATTAAAGAAATGAAAAACTTAAAAAACTGCACGCATGTTTTCAAACAGGCAATTTAGAAGATATCCTCATAGTTATTTCTCATCAACTTCCCTAAAGCTATTTTTCTTTAAAACTGAGTAAAGAAGACATCTCTTCCTATAAATTTCCACAAGTAAGGTTTAATTATTTCTCTTTACAAGCAGTTACATAGTGAAACTAAGTCCACTGTTAACTGCTCTCTATTCACACCAGCATGGATAATTACACCTTTCAAACTGGTGGCATGTAAATTTTCAGCCTCAGTGAAAACGTTGAGGAAGGAATAAAGGATTCTATTATTCGCTATCATCTCAAGATCACCACCCAACCCTCCAAATTACACAGTGATGTGAAGTACTAGTGTCCAGTTATGTCAAAACAGACGTAGACATCGGCCATAAGGTATATAAACACGGTGGACGTTGAAGCATACACAATAAAACCTCTCATCAAAATTGATGTTTTTAAACTCAAGTTCATTCTTTTCCCAATTTAATATCCATTCCTGGAAATGAGCTACAAAGTTATCTTCAGATTTTCCTGGGCAATGAAATTCATTTTACTGATGTGCAACAGTCAGGGTGATGTAGGGCCCCTTCCCTGTTGAGCACACGGACTACACGGACCGGGGTTGCAGACATCTATGCACATTTAATATTACCCATATACCTTCGGCACTGGAATCAAGGCTGAAGTCTTGACTCTGTAGGATTTTCTCCACAATATCATCTGCATCCACTCTGGTGTCATCGACTCGCTTCAGCTGAGATTCTACAGAATCTTGCTTCACTGGGCATCTTGGAAAATAATTAAAAAAATTTTTCCCCCTCCTTTTTCTTATGAGAACAAAGTTGTTTTTTTTTCCCCATTTAAACACAGACTGAAAGGATACCTGGTGAGCAGTTCCGAAGCGGTATCTTCTTTGCTGGCTGGATCAAGGTTTGGTTCGGCTGTTTTTGGCTCAATTTCATCACACGGCTCTAGAATGCTTTCAATTCCTGTTGATGTGCTTCCCACTGAGGTGTTTCTCCTGTGACAGAGCTCAGAGAAACTGGATGACCGGGAGTGGCACGAGCTATACCCTGTCAGAGAAAAGCGCTCTGGATAAAACACTAACATCAAATACGCTGCAATCAAGCGTTCTTCTTCCACACCCCAGCAATTTCAATTAATCCTTTAGAGCAATAAATGTCTAAGGATTTCAACCTCACTGTTAGCCTCTACCTGATACTTTGGACTGCTGGCTTGCATAGCTTGATGTTCTAGAATGTCCACAGGCACCAAGTTCATCTGGAACAGAGGCACTCTTTGCTGAAAGATCTGCAATATGTCATAACACAGTGTTACTATGACTGACGACAAGTCAATGGTCAATTTGTATTCTCATCTGCAGATTTTGTAAACTGCCAAGTTCATTATCAAGAAAAATTAGTTACAAAGTGAAAGAGACCCTTTTAAATTGGTACAATGTCAACTGCATTGCAAGAAATACAAAAAACTTAGTTTACTGAATAGTTTTTTTCATAAGATTTAACAGCACTCTCTTAAATAAAACCATTTCAGCTTTGACATTCAGTATTTCTCTAATAAAAATGAGTTGGATGTATTCTTATACTCACAAAATATCCAGGTTTTTGTGTGCTTTTTGAGGAAATCTTGCTCTCAAAAAATCCATCACAGCAGTAAACTAAAGGGCACATTAACTTTAATGTTAGTATTGCTAGTGCTAGGCTATAATTTGGGCAAATGTCTGTGGTTTAAATCAACACAGCATGGAATGTAGCAGTGAGAATACAAGTTCTCAGGAATTGATTATAGTATTCAGTTTCAAAGTAAATGTACAAAAAAAAAAAACCCCAAAAAACTCAAAACAAAACCCAAAAAACCCCAAACCAAAAAACCAACCCAGGGTCAAAGCCATTTCTAGCCATTCCCTGATAATATGCATATTCCAGATGCCAATTACATATTTCCAGAACCAGGTTCCTCAGAATGCAAAACTGTGGCGATTTTCATTAGTGTGAAATATTTGGAAACTAGAACTGTTTTTCACTTAGAGGCAAAAGGAAACCAACTGAGTAACAGCAATTATAGCAGCAGGTCTATAAGTGATATTGGATGCAGCTGGACCAAGGAATGCTGCCCAACAAGGCTACTGGAGTGACCTGGCCCTTCTGCAAAGGTTTCTCACTTCTGGATGGGCCCCAAGATATGAATCCAAACCAGCATCCCTGGGCCTGCTTTACAGTGGTTCTAAACAAAAATGAGCTACAGCAAGATCGAAACCCAAAGTATTGGTTCATATCAGGAATTATATAGGACTTTTATTCTGAGAGTTGGCTCAGATTTTAATTCATTTATTGGTTTTCAAAATGTATTCATTCAATAATTATTTATTAAGCTCTTACCAAGTCAGGTGCCCAGTAGTACATAAGATAAAGGGAGTACAGGGGCGCCTGGGTGGCTCAGTTGGTTAAGCGACTGCCTTCGGCTCAGGTCATGATCCTGGAGTCCGGGGATCGAGTCCCGCATCAGGCTCCCTGCTCAGCAGGGAGTCTGCTTCTCCCTCTGACCCTCCCTCCTCTCATGTGCTCTATCTCATTCTCTCTCTCAAATAAATAAATAAAATCTTAAAAAAAAAAAGATAAAGGGAGTACAAAATAAATGCTCAGAGTTTAGAGGTAGAAGTGGTTATAATACAATGTGGCAAGCACTGAGAAAGTGTTACTAAGAGCTTAGAAGGATAAGTACATCGAACACTACCTGGTAGTGGGGGCAAGACCCCATAGAGGAGGCTACCTCGAGGTCTTTTTTAAATTTATTTTTATGTTTTAAATATTTTATTTGTTTATTTGACAGAGAGAGACAGCAAGAGAGGGAACATAAGCAGGGGGAGTGGGAGAGGGAGAAGCAGTTTTCCCACTGAGCAGGGAGCCTGATGCGGGGCTCGATCCCAGAACCCTGGGATGGTGACCTGGGCTGAAGGCAGATGCTTAACGACTGAGCCACCCAGGTGCCCCCCCCCTTTAAAAAAGATTTTATTTATTTGACAGAGAGAGACACAGTGAGAGAGGGAACACAAGCAGGGGGAGTGGGAGAGGGAGAAGCAGGCTTCCTGCTGAGCAGGGAGCCCGATCCCAGCATCCTGGGATCATGACCTGAGCTGAAGAAGGCAGATGCTTAACAACTGAGCCACCCAGGTGCCCCTACCTCGAGGTCTTTAAGCACGTACAGCAACTCCTTGGCGAGACTTGGCGGGGAAAAGCATGCCTCATTTGCAGAGAGCAGACAGCCTGGTACAGTCAGAACCCTGGGCAGTTGGGCAGATATGACTGAAGGGAAAAGAGAGATGAACAGATGCCTGGTGGTGAGGGACTTTCTATGGGTTTAAAGAAGGAAATAATTCACTGGCTTTAAGCAAAGGTGTGATGTGACTAATCTACATCCAGGCCCCAGGATGGACAGGGCGTGGAGGAGTGAAGGTTTTCACAAGAACCCAGCTGAGAGAGAGGTGGTTAGCAGGCACGAGCGGCAGGGCCTGACTGGCGAGTACTCGCGTGCGCAAGGGTAAGTGAGACAGAAGATGCAGGAGGAAGGGCTGGGAAGACTTGTGCCAGGTGTGGGGACCCTGAGGACGCCAGGTCACCATGCAGTGGATTGCTCCTGTGCCCCTGGCCTTACGCTGGAGGTACGAAGACAAGTAAGACCTGATCTGAAAGAACTTGGAGTATGGCTGAGGAGAAACAGAAGCATTTCAGTAGAACAGGGAACATGAAGTGGACCTTCCCAGAAAGCATCTGGAAATGTGCACCTGGAGTTTAGGAGGGAGGTCTGGAGGCAACACAGATTTGTAAACCGAAGTGTTTGATTCATATTTACATGAATGTGATAGTTAAATCGAAGGGTATAGAATATATTGCCCAGGGACGGTGAGTAGAGGGAACTGAACTCTGGAACGTCAGTATTTAAGAGGAAGGTGGGAGAAGACGAAGAGCCCCCAAGAAGCTAGAGAAGGAAAGGTCAGAGAGGTGGGAGCCAAGGGAAAAGAAGGCTTCAAGAAAGAGTAAATGGCCAAGCCAGGTGAGAGCAGAAAAAACGCCCACAGGATTTGACAGTCATGTTACTGGAGACATAAGACAGGGCAGAAGCCAGAAGTCAGGTGTCACATGTGTTTAGGAATAAATGCACAGTATTCTTCCTAGAAGTTTGGCTCTAAAAGGTGTGAAAGAGGGAAGGGGAAGAGGGGAGAAGCAGGGGAGGGAGGCTGCAGGAAGAAGAGCATGAACCCACAGAAGAGCAGTAGACAGGATGTAGGGCCAGTGAGTTTTTTTAAAAATAAAGAATTCAGAATATTTAAATACCAAAGAGAAGGAGCTAATGGAAAGTTTAAAAGTATGCGAAGGATTGATCCTAAATCATGAGAACTGTAGTCCTTATTATCAACAAGAAACCTTATCTTTGCATATCTAGAAAGGTGATGAAAATGTTAATCCCATCACTACACCTTTCTTTTCATTCTTTCAAATAATAACCTCCCTCACAAGAAAGAAAAGAAGAAAGGAAGCTCCGAAGTCTTTTTTCTTCAGCCAGTTTAACATTTTCCCCACCCTGCTTTTAACTCCTGGAGCAGATTCTGACTGTGGCTGGGAGTCTGTCCAGAGAAGCAGCATTCGTGTCACCTGGGAACTCAATAATGCAATTTTTAGGCCCCAACCCCGATCCACCCAATCAGAACCTCCGACTGCAGGTTTAACAAGCCCACCAGGTGACTCTGATGTACACTCATGTTTGGGCACCACTTGACAGGAAAGTGATCCAGGGAGGAGAAGCAACACCTGACAGGTTGCTGGGCATGTGGAATAGGCAAACTCCTGCCGAAGTACACAATACGGGGTGGGGTGGGGTGGGGTGGGGTGGGGTGGGGTGGGGTGGGGTGGTGTGTGTGTGTGTGTGTGTGTGTGTGTGTGTGTGTGTGTGTGTGTGTGTGTGTGTGTGTGTGTGTGTGTGTCACTGCAACGTTTAGCTCTTAATCTGTCAGGGCAATCTGTTTCAGACAAATGAAGCATTGGCTTAACCAAAAACTGCGTAATTAAAACTCTGCTGATAATTATTGACCCATTTCATCAAGCCATCTACCCAAAGAATTTTAAATCTGGGTGGGACTTTGGGAATCTTTTAGGATGTCAAGTAGTACAAACGACAAAACCAGTACGCCACACACACCCGTACCTGCTATTCCAAGATGGATTTTGAGAGTCTCTCCACCTTTTCTGTCTTCTTCCAGAGATTCAGATTCACCAGCAATTGGTATAGACATTGATGTAGAAGGAGGCCTATAAATAAATATTTCTAAGGATCAGAACTTGATTGATGGGTGAATCTGAAAGCTTGAAACAGTGTTAAAGACTGGATGTGGGGTCAGTATACAGCCTTAGTAAGGTGCGTGCTTAATGTTACCTCTGAGGGTGAGCGTAATAAAAATCAACACATACTGTATGAGCTTTCTCAAAACTGGAATAAGATTCATGGGGGGGAAAAAGGATTTTTACTCAACAGAAAATGTGAGACCAGAAAGGGCACTGCCTTCACGGAGTGTGGGAAAGAGAGAGAGGCTCTGTCCGTGTGTCCCCGGCACCATCAGTGGAGGATGCTTCAGCCGTCAACTCTCAGACAATGCAGGGAGACAGAGGGGGGGCATTAAGCCCCTTTGTGCCCGAGGTTGTGAGGTTGTATCATGCTTCCTGCTCCAGTGCCTAAGCTCTTGTTGGCTCTACTAACTTCTTATAAACGGTACCCATGGTTCTCTGTAAACAGTTCACCTGCCCCAGGGGGAGTCTGTAAAGAACTCCAGTTGTTTAGATTTGCTTTTTGGGCTGGATTCTCTGGGGTAGGTGATGGGTATATTTTCACTGGCTAATTCAAGGCTTCTATCTCCATGTGGAAGCTGTGAAGCAGGGAGGGGCAAGTGTGAGTTCTAACAAGAATCTTTTTTTTTAAAATAAAACATCCCTAACCTATTAAGGTTGATAGTCTAGAAAAACAAAAACAAAAACACATCCTCCTAGAGACTATCCCTTGGTGACCTGAGGTAAAATAGGAAGGTGGCTGAAGGGACAGTGAAACTGACCCACTATATGGCAATTCTCTTTTTGTTATTTTGTATTCATTGAAATTCAAAACGCACTAGCAAAGTACCTCCAAAATAAAGATCACTAAAATAAACTAGAAAAGTATTTCCAAAATAAAGACGACCAAAAATTAGTTAGCCTGAGTATATTAGTTACCTCTTGTTGCTGTAACACATTACCACAAACTTAGAGACTTAACACAAATTTATTATCTTACATTTCTGTAGGTTAAAGGTCTGACATATGTTCCACTGGACTAAAATCAAGGTGTTGGCAGGACCACATTCCTCCCTGGAGGCTTTGGGGGAGAATCTCTTCCCTTGTCTTTTCCAGCTTCCAGAGACCACCTGCATTCCTTAGCTCATGGCTCCTTCCTGCATCTTCAAAGCCAGAAAGGTCCCATCTCTCTCTAACTGTCCTGTATTTCACATTTCCCTCTGACCCTGATACTCTTCCAATTACCTTTTCCCTTGAATTATACCTCTTCCCTTTAAGGACCCTTGGGATTATATTGGGTCCATCTGGAGAACCCAGAATAATCTCCTTATTTTAGGTCAGCAGATTAGTACCTTAATTCCATCTGCCACCTTATTCTCCTTTGCCATTTAACCCAACATATTCACAGGTTCTGGGGATTAAAACGTAGACATCTTTGGGTGGGGGGCTAATGCCACACATTAAATACACCACAGTTTAATATTTTCGTGACAGTTCAATAATTGTCATTCAGCTGCCTTAATCTACAGAATTTATCTTTTTAATCTACATAAAACATTAAACTGGCCAGATGCAACAGTAACAAAAAAATGTAAAGCAATATAAAACAAATTGTACACTTCAAAGTAGTGGTTATTAGTGTGTGCATGTTCACATATGTACATATAAAACTACACATGTATGTACACAAGTGTAAATGTGAATATATTGTGTGTGTACATATGCTATGTGGTAATTCTTAAATTCTTACTATATTATCTCAATAGAATCCTCAGGCTATTCAGATCCTTGAACAGACATTTAAGATTACCATTAAACCTATTTAATTTATAGATTATTTCTATCATATGATCTCCTAAATTCCAAAACTGCACATCCTGTTGGGATATTTTCTTTTTAAAAAATCTATCATCTGTCAGTCTATCTTATCTATCTAGAACATGAATAGGGGTAGGGGTGGGGGAGGGGCAGAGGGAGAGAGAATCTTACGTAGGCTCCACACCCAGCGCAAGCCCAACATGGGGCTTGATCTGAGATCAAGGACCCTGAGATCATCACCTGAGCCCAAATCAAGAGTTGGATGCTTAACTGACTGAGCCACCCAGGCACCCCCTATTGGGGATACTTTCAAGTATGTGTCCTGCAAGTACACTGAGGTCAATATATCCCCAACCAAAGCCATCTTCTTTTTCCCAAATCTGCTTTCTTCTTGTATTCCCCAACTCTGAATGCCATCATGGTCCATAAAGTAACCAAAACCAGAATCCTAGATGCTGCCTCTGGGTCCTCCCTACGTGCATTTCTCCATATCCAATCAATTTCCAAATCACACAGATTCTCTCATATTTTTCCTATTCATCATCTCTTCTCAGCCTCCACTAATTACTTCAGTTTGGTCTTCTTTGTACCTTACGACCACAAGAGTCTCCTCGCTAGTCGGCCTCCCTCTATCCGTGCTATTTTCACTGTGGTCCTTCTGAAGTGTGCATGTGAACATGTTATTCCTTGATTTAAAACACTTCCATAGCTCCTTCCAGATAAAGCTCAAACTCCTTAGAATGGTAATACAAGGCCTTTTGCAGTCTGACCTAGACCTACCTCTTCAATTACCAAAGGCTGGATTTTTAAATAATGTAAAATAATAGTGGAAAAAAAAAAAACCCATGCATTCAATATTCCATAAGAAAAAGTAATATGCAAAACAAATACACTTACAAAGAATGGAGCCTACAGTCACAGTCATTAATCACTGATCATGACCCATGCCGGCCTGTCCTACCTTTTTCATACCAGGTCCTTTGTTCTTCTTCCACAGGTGGCCTGATTACAGTGTCTCCATCCCTCCACCTTTCAGACCCGTTCTCCAGCCTTCAGAGCTCCTGGCCTGTGGCCTCTTCCCTTTCCCCCCAACCTCAGTCTCCCTCGGGCTCCACCCTTTTCCTGTGTAGCCTGACTTCAGGGCCATAACCCTTTTAGCAATACCTTCAGTTTGGCACCCCTTGTTCTGTAGTCTCCAAAACCTTGAAGAGCCCCAACCCTGGATAATTTTAGCCTTCTTCATGAACTGCTCAAACACTGGGGCAACTAAGCATTATGGAGAAAATTCATTAACGATGGGGAATGAATGATATTAAGGCAAATTTACAATCTAAAATCTTAGCTGGGCCTTGGCAGCTCTCCTAAGTCTCCCTAGACAACTCAGTCATGTTGAATAAATAATCACTGAGTGCTTAGTATCAGTTTTTATTGTTACCCCTTTTTGTTCTGAAAATGTTTTTGTATCCCTTATCAGAAATTGTGTAATATAGCTCAATTACAGAATGAAAGAGATGAAATTTTAATTTCACAGTAATGTTTAGAGTATGTGAAAAATAACCTAAAATGACAATACCACCTACTTGGTATTCATGCCCTGTAACAATGCCATAAACTCAAGCAAGTCATTTTCTTTTCCTAGAGTGTCTTTACCTACCTCCTCTGCTTCATAATTTCCTATTCATCCTCTAAAAATTAGCTCAGTGCCACCCCCTCTCACCCCCCACCCCCCACCCAGGGAAGACTTTCCTGGCTTTTAAGAAAAAATAGTTAGGGACTCTCCTCTATGCCTTGAGAGCATCATATGTTCTGTGTCTATCTCCCAAATAAACAGTGAATCCTTCAGAGCAGGGGCTGGTCTTAATTTAGTTTGGTAAATGTTAGCACATGGTAGACAATCAATGCATATGTACTGAATAAATGAGTGAATCTTGAATCTTGGGACCCTGGACAAATTAGTTCCTTAACCTCTGAGCCTCAAGGTCCTCACTTAAAAAATATGGATAGTGCATCACAGAGTTGTCTCAAGAATTAAATTGGGAGACAATAATAGTCACTAAGTCATTCTGACAATCGTAATTTCCTTCCTTCTAGAATATGGATGCTCCAGAGCCCCAGCTACTCAAGAGGATTACATCATCCCTAGATCTGCGTGACCACCAAGTTGTCAGGTGCCAGTGTAGCATATAATTTTTCTCTTGAGATATTCTTTTCCTATATTAGTACTAGTGGTTGGCTTTCTTTTCAGCCAGTTTCATTCTTTTATAAGAGTTGGTGGCTATTTGATGAGTTGCAGAGAACTACAAAACAGAGTTCAGGGCAGGTAGTTAGGAGCCTGACTTACCAGCTGTCTTAAGCATAAATACAGGCTCATGGCATGACATTTTGTCTTTCAGAAAAATAATACAAGCCATGTTACAGATCCTCTGCTCATAAAATACCAAGCTAGAATTTAAAGCTGAGAATGCCAAAGATCTGCTATATTCTTGTTAGTTTCTCTAGTAGGTTTTTAAAAACTTTATATCATGAAAAATTCAAAGATAGACAAAAGCAGAGAGAATAGTAGAACGAACCTCCCCAGCAGTTAGTTACATACATCTAGGTCTTACAAATAGTCATGTCACTCAATTGCTTTGTGCCTTAGTTTCCTCATCTGTAAGATGAGAACTTGGATTATATAATACTTTTAAAACTGGCTTTGTGAAGCTCCCTTAGAGACTTCAGGGGTACTAAGGTACTCTACCTTTTTGCCCCTCAATAGAAGAATGTGATATACTGGGATTCATCATACATTTAAGCAGAAGGACTTTGTGGCTAAATATTCTGAAAAAAAGAATCACTGGACTAGACAACCTCCAACATTCTTTTCAGCTCTAAAGCATTGTGATTTTACATTTCTGATATATATTGAAATACAACCTAATAAAAATAATTTACTTTTTCCATCAGTCATTAAACACTTTCCTATTCAGTCTATATTCAGCATGTGCAAGTGCATGGATGTGTCAGAGCTGCCCCTTTTCCACTGATACGTGTACAATTTCAGATATTCAGAGAAAAGAGAAAATGAATATTGGGGGTTTGTTTTTCCCAAGAAATACTTTTATGTATCTTGGGATTAGGTAAGGTCTGTTTATTCTAATGAGTTATAAACATCTTTCTCTAGAAGTATAAACTCTAGACTGTCAGATTTACATTCCTGGAGATAATATAGAACATAAGATGATCTATTTTTGAGCTCTTTAGTATTTTGAGTTGCACAAATAGATAAAATGGTAGAGAAAGGGCCAGAAAGGGAATATTCATAAGTTCACGAGAAGGAATGATGAATTCCTTTTCTTCTACTTAGTTTTGTTGCTCATTTTCTCATTTCACCCTAAGCTGATTCCACTAGAAAAATATTGTTACCTAAGAAGCCAAATACAGTATAGCAAAAATTGTTTAGTCCTAAGAGAGCAGGATGTAAAGAAATAAGCCAGGAAATTATGGTTTGAGAGATGACAACACAGGAAGGATAAGTTATAGTAAAACGCATAGTTTAATCAATAATTCATTTTTACAAAAATATGTATTTTCATCTTTACAAAACACTGTAAATAGGGAACTATATGGACACTGCTATTAAAATTTTTTTAAAAAATTTATTTTAGAGTGAGAGAGAGTGCAGTGGGAGGGGCAGAGGGAGAGGGAAAGAGATAATCTTAAGGAGACTCCCTGCTGAGCGCAGAGCCTGACACGGGGCTCAATCCCACCACCCTGAGATCATGACCTGAGACAAAATCAAGAGTTGGACACTCAACCAACTGAGCCACCCAGGCGCCCCTGGACATTACTCTTAAAAACATGAAGTTGATGCACAGGGAAATAATTAAGGTTTTCTTTTCTAAATATATTTTTTCTCAGATCTTTAAATAATATATAATTAACTTTCTTTTTCAATTGTCTTCAGGAATTGCCTTTGCCCATTCCATTCACTCTCCTATGCTCTGAGAGGACTTTTACACATCTTTCCTCAAACCCCCACCTCCATCTTTCCCATCCCCACTCTTCAGTGATCATCTTGTTTCCTATTTCACTAAGAAATCAGGAACAATTTGAAAATAACTTCTATTTGCTTCCACTTTTCATATACCTGAATCTGAAGCCACATTCTCTGCCTTCATTCCTCTTGACAATCCAAGGACACTGTCTAGCAACTGTCCTTTTTCTCTTCTGTACCACATCTCTCCTTCTCTCTTGAACCATTCATATCAGTACACAAATATACTGAACTATCTCCCATCTTAAAACAACCCCAAAGACCTGCCTTGACCCTGTATCCTCTTTTTATTTGTAACTCCATTTTCTGTTCCTATTTTTGCAGCAAAATTCCTCATAAGAATTGTTTATATTGTCTCCAATTTTTCTCCTCCCAAACCCTCTTTGACTCACTCCAGTAAGGCTGCAGGCTCAGAGCATTCTACCGAAGTGCTTGTCAAAGGTACCAATGGTCTCTGTACTGCAGAGCCAAAGGTCAGTTCTCAGTCCTCATCTTCTGTGATCCACGTCCACGGTGTGGGACAGAGCCGATTACTCTCTCCTTTTTGAAACACGTCCTTCACTTGGTTTTCAGGACAGTCCTCTCCTTTGGTTTCTTCCTCCTCTCTCACAGTTGTTCCTTTGCTGGTTCTTCCCTGTCTCCCCAGTCTCTAACACACTGGATTGTCCCACCCCTCAGTCTTTTTATACTCACTCCCTCTGGGTCATTTAATCAAATGTCATGGCTTTAACTACTCTCTATGTGCTGAAGATGTCATGATTTCCAAATTTATATCTCCAGCCTGGGCCTCCCCACTGAACTCTGTAGTGTCATATCCAACTGCCTACTTGAAGTGCCTGGCTGGATGTTAAATAGGGATCTCCAATGTAACATGTCCAACACCCAAGCTCCCAGCCCCCAACCTGTTCCTCTTAGAGGCTCTCTCATTTCAATAAATGAGTTACTCAGGCCCTAAACCTTGGACTACTGAAATAGCCTCCTAACTCATCTACCTATTTCTGCCCTTGCTCCCATCGTCGTTCCCACAAATTGTCTATTCTCTACCTAGCAGCCATAAGTCAGATAATTTTATTCCCCTGCTCTAAACCCTCTAGTAGCTTTTTATCTCAGGTTATAAGCGGCCGAGGAGACTCTTTACCATCTGATCCCATTTCGTATCCCCCTCTCCTCATTCTGTCTGGTCTAGACATACCGGTCTCCTGGCAGCCCTGTGGACATACCAAACACACTCCTCCCTGAAGGGCTTTGTCCCTGTTTCCTCTACCTCAAATGCTCTTTCTCCAAATACCTGCATGGTGCACTCCCCACTTCCTTCAGGTCTCTGCTCAAATACCATCTCTGCCAGGGAAGACTTTCATCTTGACTACTCTCTATAGAACAGTAAACTTTCTCCCCACCATGCCCTCCTACCCTGCATTATTTTTCTCCAAAGCACTCATCGCCATCTTTATATTATACATTAATTTCTTACTTGTTGTTTTCCTCTTAAGAATATACACTCCAAGAGGTCAGGGACTTGGTCTATTTTTTTTTTTCACTGCTGTTTCTCTAGTGTCTAGAATAGGGCCTAGCACATGGTAAGGCACTTAACAGGTATTTGTTGAAGAAATGACTAAGTCCACAGATATCAAATTCAAAAATTTAATTGTATAGTTTCACCCAAAACTTGAAGATGATGAAAGATCTACAGCTTAAATAATTTTAGAGTGTGGGGAGCTCGTTTGGCAAAGGGTTAATAGTAATGTCTATGTGGTCAGTCTCCTAGGAAAAGAACGGTTCCTTCACTCGTAAACACTACAAGTTATGAATATAAAAATTTAGACAAAAAAAAAATCACTATTATACTTTCAGATAAATAATTCATTTACTGAGCATCAACTTACGTTTTAAAACACGGGTCACCAGACATCAGCTGCATACTGATCAAAACCTGGGTATTAGAAAAAGAAATATGATTATAAAAGTTCCCTTGAGAGGAGAAGCCATGTTCTGCTAATCCATGCATCCTCCACAGAACCTAGGCCAGTATTTCCTATTCAGAGATTATTCAATAAAGCGATTGCTGAATTGGGTTACATCCAGTATTAAATTGCTGCTTTACACAGACCATTTTTCAACATTCAAAACTTGGTAATGGCAAAAATCGGCGTGGGAAAGGTGGAAATGGAGAGCCAGTGCTGTGATGGCCCCGTGGGTGTGTGCTGCTCGCCTGGTCTCCTGTATGTCTTTCCTCCCAGATTCCTGTGGTGCTGAAGCATCTGGAATGTTTCCCTCCAACGTGCCATGTTGACCCTTCAAGGGGGGGGGGGGGGGCTGCAGTGGCTTGTGAGAGCAGAATGCTTCTGGGCTTTTTCCAGCTTTAGAACAGAATTTAAAGCTTTGCTAATGCTTTCTGAAATGCTGCTCTTCTCTACTTGTTCACGGTCTCTTTAAGACTCAACCATAGAATCTTGTTATGTTCTTCCGGGAATAATAATGGTAATAGCAGTAATAATGACAACATTAACAGCAATCGTGATTTGAGAATTATGTGCCAGGCGTAAGCTAAGTGTTGTAGACTGCATGATTTCATTTAGTGTTCAAAACTCCTAGGAGAGCCTGATACTTTCCTTTTAAGCTCAGGAGATGAAGTGATATTTTCAAGATCAGGTAGCTAATAAAGGGTAGAGCTGAGATCTGAAACTAGGACTGCGTAATACTGAAACTCATGGTCTTTATGAGGAAGAAAAAATTTATATACGTGCATATTTTCTACTAGTGGCTGACATGTATCCTAACAGAACCTCATTTCTTTCTTATTTCTTCACCCCAGTGCCTCCGCTACTGTTCCTCTTCTCTCTGAGTGCTACACGTATTAAATATGGGACCTAGGCCGGCTGTGCAGGCATCCTTATCCCTTCTTTCATAGATCTCCACAGTCTGGTTTCTAACTATATCAAAACAGCACTCTTGAATACCCTGAATGTCTCAGAAGGGATGGAGATGGCACATGCAGCTTTTAAGACATTGTGTGGGGAAGCAGAACAGAGAGAGTCGGACAGTGGTTGGAGGAGGTGAGAAGTGGTTTTTGTTTGTTTTAAATACAGTAGCTATGAGAGCTGTTTCTTCATATGTTAATGAGGATGATTCACTGGAGATAGAGATGATTAGGAGAAGGGACAGTCCAAGCTGCATAGCTCTTGATTAGTCAAGCTTTGGACTCTAGCACTTAAAGAGGAAGGAGTGACTTCTGACAGGGAGAGGGACATTTCCTTCATTGTAATGGGGGCAAAAGGGCTAACAGGGCTGGAGAGACAGGAAGAATTGTAAATTCTGCAACAGGAAGATGAGGGAATTTGAATTTAATGACTTCTGTTTTCTCCATTAAGGATAAAGTAAGACCACTAGCTGAGAACAAGGGTGGTGTGTGGAGATATGAGGAGAAAGAAGGTATAAAATAGAGTATTTGGAAACTGGGAAAGGACGCTTACAAAGGAAGTACAGTTGCTTGATGGTGGTGAGCAAGACTGTAGGAACGGCAGCTATATGGTGGTGTGATCTTCTCCAGCAACGTTCGGCAATTAGGGTGTAGGCCCAGAGAGGTCAGCTGAATTTGACTGGGGTCAGGGACTCGCCAGGGGACAGATGGGCAAAGCAGCAAGAAGTGTTTTTAAGCATAGGAGTATCGTGGATTCTGGAATCTAAGCTGGATAAAGAGGGCAGTGGAAGCAAGTGGAGGCTGGTAGAGAGTGAGAGAACAGTAAGGTGAAGGACAGCTAAGTGAGCAGGAGACCAAGAGGACTGGAAACATAAGAGACAGTAGTAGCAGAGGGGAATACTGTGGTGAAGTTTCTAGAGATAGAAAAGTCTAGAGTTTGGGGGGAGGAACTGAGATGAAGAAAAAGAAAAGGTTGCTGAAGAAGGGTAGTGTAAGGAACGGAGAGGCCTCAGGCACATAAAAGATTAGCTAGAGGGAGAGAATGCACAGAGAAGACAGTCCACAAGGACAGATCACCCACCAGATGGTGAAGCCACCAAAACATGGTGACAGAAGAGACGGAAAGAGAAACTGTGAGGTAGGAGCCAAGTCACTGATGAGCAGGAGAGAGAAGGTAACTAGGTGGCCAGGAGATGATACAGCTCAGGCAGGGAGAGTGTGAGAGCTGAATGGTGTGATCTACAAAAGAGTAAGTTATGGGGTGTCTGAGTGGCTCAGTCAGTTGAGTGTCTGACTCTTGGTTTCAGCTCAGGTCATGATCTCAGGGCTCTGTGCTCAGTGAGGAGTCTGCTTGAGATTCTCTCTCTGTCCCTCCCCCCACTTGTGCGTGCACGCTCTTGTGCTCTAAAATTTAAAAAAAAAAAGAGTAAGTTCTTTGTAGGACCAAGTGGGAGAGATGGTGTGAAAGGATCAATGGGGAGCCAGAAGGAAACTACTCTAGGAGCTGGCCCTAGGGAATGGGGTGAGGATGGGGGAGTCTGAAATTAGACAGTTATTTCAATTCCCAATGAAAACACTGTAATTCAGAGAAGGATTACCACTCTTCTTATGCTGCAAATATGAAGAAACTGAATTTAGTGGCCTGTTTGGGGTCAGTCTAAGAATGAACAGCACAGTCTGTTCCTTCTGAGTCTGGCGCTTAGACAGTATGGTAACATGAAAAGACCACTGACCACATGGCAGAAGATTCGCATTCTGGCCTCTGCTCTGCCCCCAATGACTTTAGTGAGACACTTAACCTGAGTCTCAGCTTCTTTATCTGGAATCTACCCCATCGACCCAACACTGTTTATGTCACACAGGTATATGCAAGTGCTCTGAAATTTTTTGTTATTTTACTGAAAACAAAGTTTGAAAACTGTAGGTATAGGATAACTCTTTGCTCCACTAACTTCTGACCACCCAGTTTTTATTCTGAATTATTTTCCTTTCCTTTTTTTTTTTTAAAGATTTTATTTATTTATTTGAGAGAGGGAATGAGAGAGAGAGAGAGAGCACATGAGAGGGGGGAGGATCAGAGCGAGAAGCAGACTCCCCGCCGAGCAGGGAGCCCGATGCGGGACTCGATCCAGGACTCCAGGATCATGACCTGAGCCGAAGGCAGTCGCTCAACCAACTGAGCCACCCAGGTGCCCTATTTTCCTTTCCTATCATTAGATAAGCTACCATCATGGGGAAACCTAACTAAAATACAGCAAAATGTATGTCCAGTGAGTCTTACCAAGTACAAGGCACTTTACAAACATTTTCTCAACTGGTCTCATTTAATACCCCAGCAACTCTCTGCAGTGTGGCCACGAGAATAGGAGGCTGCTGATGGTACTTGGAAACAACAGGGCCAGATGCCTAAAGTGAGTTCCACCTGTCACTTTACTAGTTACAGGAAAGCCCAGTGACTTCTCTGTGCCCACCACAGCTGCTTGGGAAGTCACTTTTTGGGAGTGATTAACATTTTTAAGGTATTCACTCATCATGCTCCTTACTCTCAATGAGCCCTTATGCTATAGCAGTTGTATGTACTATTCCCTGAATGTTCACAGCCCCAGAAACACCTTAGGATCATGAAGGTGAACATTTGTTAATTTTCACTGCTTCTGTGATTGGGGTAGCTTGCCTCCCTTGATGGTGAGTGAGTGTTTCAGTGGTGTGGTCAGCTTATGATCTCAGTACCGTTTCCCATCTTGCCCTTGGCTGTATATACCCATGCTTATTTAAAGGCAGAGATTCTCATTTGTTGACATGCAAATCTCAAAACGTGCTTACTTTAAGAATGGAATTATCCTGTCTTGTATTTTTGGTATCATAGCCTTCCAGTAAACAGCGACGAGTGGTATTTCCTGATCCAGCAAACTCTGCCAGGTTTAGATCTGCAAAGCCCAGCTATGAAAAGAAAGGGAATTATATTAATAGAATATCTACTAGGCTCCTATCATATTCTCCTTAAAATAAATATTCAATCCATGTTCTAGACAAGTTTTCTCAAAGTTCAGTCATTTGCAATTTTGGCCATTTTAACAATATCTACTCTATTATTTGCTTAATGTGTGCCTTTAGATTGGCTCGCTTCTTTTGTAAAAATGTATTACCTATTCTATTCTTGGCTTAAGCAATGCGATCTCTGAAATCAAAGATTTGATGTGCTTAATATATATATTTCTTCTGTACACACTGAAATACATAACTGTTAAAGTAAAAATAATGTTTATCAAACAATTAAAATCATTGCAAGTAGCAGTGGTACTCACCCCACACTGTGGGAAATAGCAGCAGACCAATCATGATCATTTGCATATTCATAAAGAAAACTGATTAGACTTTCTTCTCCCTATTCTGATTCTGGCTCCATTCCCAGTTAACCACTGGTGACTACAGACAGTTGCAGGTTATTAAATTCTTACTTTCCATGCAAGAAATAGAATGATTTAAGTTTTCTTTGGTATAAGCCACTTCTCCTTCACCACCTTCCACAACATTTGCCTTGCTGATCACACTTAAGCTAAATCCCTTTTTATGAAACCTTTTCCCCTTTCCCAAAGCTATGCACCTCAACAACCTTCTATGCTGCTCTCCAAAAGTTTAGCTCAAACCTGTTCCTCCTTCTCATTACTACCCACGTTCAGTCCCCATTTTCTGCAGCTACCGAAGATCGTCCCGCGCTCTGTCCTCTGATGTTGTTTAACCCCTATTTCTCGTTTCTAAGCGGTACAAGAAATATGCCCGATTTTTTTTTTTTTTTTTTTTACAAACTAAGTCTGTTCTATTCTACATGACTAAATGCATATGGAGTCTTCTATTAAAAACAACAAAAAATGTTTTTGAGTTTGCAATTAAGCACATCTCCCTGAATGCCTAATAAAAAGTACTGTTTCAAACACTGATATGATTTTAAGCTGCCTGCTTTAAGATTTTAAGACACATACTGGGCACATAAGAAGGCATTTAAGATGAAGATTTTAACTAAAGGCTGCAGCATTATTTTAGTAGCTTTTAACTGGTACAAAAAGGATGGAGAATAAGAACTTACAGACCAGTTGAAAGGCCATGATTCCTAAACGCAATAATAAGTCAGAACACATCAGCCACGGGTGACATCTACCTAATTTTCACAGGGTTACTCTGGCCTTACTGCCTTTTAGGGGTCCGACAGATCAGCAGAAAAGCCCGGATGTAGCTAGGGCAAAGCCACATACCAATGAGCATGTGAAGATTCATGGGGCTATTTGATTACACATCATCTGAAGGCTGTATTTCCTACATTACCCCTTCCCTTTAAACCTCTAGCACCTCCTTTCCATCCAAACTCTCTGCTGATGCCTTGCTTCCTAATTCACTCAGAAGCTAAAAGCAATCAAAAGAGCACTTAACCTCCAGAAGCTCTTATTGCTGGCCACATGCACTCACCTGCCTGCAGCTGCACCCTGTGTGCTGTGGGTGAACTGGCTGTGCTCCGATCTGAGGCCAACTACTCTCCCCCTGCCTGCTCAAGTTCACTGCTTCAAGAATTCCTCCCTCTCTTCTGCACTCTCAAGTTTCCCTTCTCTGTCGAACCATTCCCATTAGCACACAAACATGCCGGAGTTTTTACCATCTTAATGAACAAAAGAAAACCTCATCCCACATCGCTCTCCAGTCTGTTGGACCACTTTTCTGCTTTTATAGCAAAACTCCTTGAAAGAGTTGTCTATGTTGACTGTCTATGGTCCCTTCATCCTTGGCCACCACCTTGTCAACTTCACTTCCCCATTCTCTTCCTAATTTACTCTCCTGGCCACAATGTCCTTTTCCTCGAACATGCCAAGACCGCCTCAAGGCCTTTAACACTTATTGTTCTTTTGCCTGACACATTCTTAGATCTTCTTGTAGCTTTCCTCCTCACTCCATTCAGGTCTATGTTCAAATACCACCTAAGAGGCCTTCCATGACCATTCTTAATGCCCTGACTCCTCCCTTCCTCCCCTACCCTGTCCGCCTTTACCCCTTGCCTACCTTGTTCCTCTCCTTAGTAGCTGTCATCATATCACATACATACACATTTCATATTTATTTTGTTTACTGTCTGTCTCCTCCAACCTTCCATAAGAACGTAACAGCGCCAAGAACAATGCTGCCATACGGTAGGCAGTTAATACATATTTGTTGAGCAAAAACTGGCCCATTGGCTTACCATCCACTGTTAAAATGCTGGTATTACAGTGTCACCAAGCATAATTAAAAAAAAAAAAACCAATCTGGTCAGTCACCATTAAGAAAGCATATTAAAAGGTGGGGTATGTCAATGTGATGTTTTAGGCTGCAGGTTACCAATGAAGGCTGTGATGTTTCAGGCTGAAGGTCAACATTTACTGAGCACCTTTCATGTGCCAGGCCCTGTTCTGGATGCTGCAAAACAGTGATGAACAGGACAGATCGGGACTTGGTGAGGCACCAGAGAGTCCATATTTCCTTATGATTTTCTCTTTGGCTTTACTGAGATAACAGTCTCGTTAAAATGGTGTATCTACATAGCTACTAGTTATATCTGTGGTAGATATTACTTCATTTGGCAAATAATTCTGAGCATCTACATTTCAGGTAACATTAGGCATTGGGAATGTAAATCATTCCTAGTCTCAAGGAGCTCATATTTAAATGAGAGAAGATAGAAAGAAAATACATTCTTATAAAAAAGTTTAAGTGCTGGGATAGAAGAAGGCACAGTTACAAGACAGAAAAGAAAAGAAAATTTCTCAGAGGAAGGGATGACTAAACTGAGTGTCTAATGCTGTATGAGTTGACAGGACAAGGGAAGGGGGGAAGCGCATGCATAACAGGGAAAATATCAAGTCATAAGGCAAAGAGGCTAAAATAGCACGGTACACTCCAGGAAGTTTCTGAGGGCAGTAAGTCTGAAGCATAAGAATAAGTGAGTGTGAGCATTCACAGATGGCGTCCAAGATGGGTCTAAATGCTGGGTTAAAGACTTTTCATTTCATTTTCCTTGACGGGCAATAGATAGCTGAAGGACTAAAAGTGGAGGAATGATCATGTTCCAATTTCAGAGTGATCATATGGCAATAGTATGAAGGATGGATGGAGTGAGAAATCAGAGGCAGAGAATAAAAGATAGGAGGCCAGTACAGGTTTTAAATAAGAAATAATGAAGGCATAACCTATGGCACTGGCCTTGTGAATGGAGAGAAGGGATGGTTTTTAAATGAGAAGGGAGAAATCAAGATTTGTCAATTGCAGCAGACCCTGTTTTTTGCCTCCCCACCATCATCCAATGTTCTAATATTCCTTGTTAGCAGAGCCCTGATTTTATTCAAGTGTCCTTAGCTCATCCATGTGCAAAAACGAAAGTGGCCCAACCTCTAGCTCATTGTTAAACTGTGATTAGTCTAAGCTAGCCATGGCAATCCATTCCTATTGCCCATGACTGGTGTAGGAGTGGGCATATGATCCAGTTGTGGCCAATGAAAGGCATGGGGAAATCCTCTGAGGGCTGACTAGGAAAAGTTTTCTCACTCAAAGAAAGCCATTTGTGGAGAAGCAGCTGGATTTTGTCATATGTGAATGTGTGGACTAAAAATCCACCTGGTGACCATGAGAAGAGCTAGGCAAGGATAAAGTCATCACACAGAGAATGGAAGAATGAAAAGAGAAAAGTAACATGAGTTCTTGATGATGTCCTTCAGTCAGTGGCTTAACTAATCCTGGAGCAGCTCTATCTCGCATCTGCAGCTCTGTTTCATATCTACTTGCTTTGTGAAATTAAAAAAAAAACCAAAAAAACAACCTCTAGGTGAGGAGGGTATTCTGTTACTTGTAGTAAAGAGCATCCTAACTGACACTGCAACCAAGTGCTTTTAAGGAGTTAGGCAGACTTGATGGTTACGCTGGTGTCCTGGCTCAGATGACTGAATTGATGGAGATACCATCAGAGACTGAAAATAAAAGAGGAGTATATGCGTTTCTGGCAGTATTACTAATTCCTTCTATTTAGCAAAAAGGTGAGCACACTAATTACTAGTAATTCCATATAGCTAGTAAAAGTATAAAGGATAGTAGTGATCATGTACTACAGAATGCTAAGAGAGCACAGAGGAGAGGTCCTATTCCACTGGGGGGGGGGGGCGGGAGGGGAGGTGGAATTGGTAATACTTCCCAGGGGAGACTGAATTAACAGATGCTATTGCTTAATGGAACCAGAGATCATCTTCTAGTAGGGAAGCAGAAATGTAAGAATAACATCCCATAATCAGCTTTTAGAAACAATGTGCCTATAATTTATTGCTGGATCCAACTTTTCAATCTCCAAGTTGCTTTATTTAAAGACAGCCAACTTGCGGGCCTGGGTGGCTCAGCTGGTTAAGCGTCTGACTCTTGATTTCATCTCAGGTCATGATCTCTGGGTTGTAGGATGGAGCCCAGCTTCCAGCTCTGTGCTCAGCGGGAAGTCTGCTTGTTCCTCTCCCTCAGCTCCTCCCCGCCCCACCCCACCGCTTGCACTCTTTAAAATAAACAAATAAAATCTTAAAAAAATAAAAACAGCCTACTTGAATAGCAATTAGAGGAGCAAACCATTTGATTTTTAAGATTATAAATAGCGGTGAGTGATATTAAAAGTTCCAAAAGAGTAAAAGAACATCTACTTACCTTTGCATAAGCTTTTCCACCTTTCAATTCCTGCCAAAGATAAAAAACACTGTAAGGATATCATATGATTAAAGATTTAAAATTAAACATACATCAAATAATCCTGAAGTATTTACAGTTTTACATGCTTGCAAATATTGATAGTAAATTTCTAATGATCTTAAATTCAACTATTTGGATGACCCTACCCCCATCCCCCAAATTATCAGAATTTTAATTGAGAATTTAACTTAAATCTGAAAAAGGCAAATGGTAAGAAGACAAGCTAATTTTTAATCTATTCTGAAGAAGAAATTGCCAAAAAGTATCCTAGACACACTGTTAGAACCCAAATCACCAAAGAAATGTTAAATTACTTACTTAGTAAGCACATGAATGACATTGTAGAAAGATTTTAAGAAGAATTGAAACACCTACCCCAGAGACAGCTACTCTTACCAATTTTTAGGAACAGTCCAAAAGATGCCTTTTACTCAAATGTACCATACTACACACACTGTTCTATATCTTACTTTTTTCTACTATATGATATTGTCCACATTAATATAAATATATATATATAAACACATATAATACTGATCCAGTTAGTATAGTAGAATCCCTCTTAACTAACGTGAACAAGACTGGCAAAAGTGAAAAATAATAACAAATAATATACAGGCATCTTATCATTTTATTTGAAATATATAACTGTACACTAATTTGCCAAATCTCTGGATTTAGGACACGGCACAGTTGTGAGAATTAAGTGTAAAATACTTAGAACAAAGCCCAGCACACAATACACTCTGTATGTGTGTTTGCCATTACAATTAGGGTCAAAATCTCCTCTCCCTACCCACTTTTAAAAAATTAGTTTTAGGTGTACAACACAGTGATCTGACAATTCTAAACATTATGCAATGCTCATCATGGTAAGTGTAGTCACCATCTGTCACCATACAACACGATTACAAAATTAGTAACTATATTCCCTATGCTGTACTTTTCATCTCTGTGACTTATTTATCTTATAACTGGAAGTTTGTACCTCTTAATCCCCTTCACCTCATCCCCCTCCCCTCTGGCAATCCCCAGGTTGTTCTCTGTACTTATGATTCTGTTTCTGGCTTTTGTTTGTTTGTTTTGTTTTTTTAGATTCCACATATAAGTGAAATCATATGGTATTTGTCTTTCTCTGACATTTCACTTAGCACAATACCCTCTAGGTCCATCCATGTTGTCATGAATGGTAAGAGTTCATTCTTTTTTATACCATTTCCATCTTTAAAGTGGTGAATTTAAGCTCTCTGCTCTCCCTGTTTGACAGAAGCCACATCTTATGGTTCAGTGCCAGCCGTGTCCCTGAGACACAGTGGTGAAGGTCAGAGTAAATGGATTTGGCTTTATTGGGTGCCTGGTCACTAGGGCTGCTTTTAACTCTGGCAAAACAGATAACTGTCACCATCAGTGACCCCTTCATTGACCTCAAATACATGGTCTACATGTTTCAGGATGATTCCACCCACAGCAAATTCAATGGCACAGTCAAGGCTGAGAACAAGAAACTCGTCATCTATGGAAAACTCATCTCCATCTTCCAGGAGTGAAACATCAAAGGGGGTGATGCTGGTGCTGAGTGTGCTGTGGAGTCCACTGGGGTCTTCACCACCATGGAGAAGGCTGGGGCTCACCTGAAGGGTGGGGCCAAGAGGGTCATCATCTCTGCCCCTGCTGCTGATGCTTCCATGTTTGTGACGGGCGTGAACCATGAGAAGTATGACAACTCCCTCAAGATTGTCAGCGATGCCTCCTGCACCACCAACTGCTTGGCCCTATCCTTGACAACTTTGCCATCATGGAGGGACTCATGATTCATGACTCCATGCCATCATTGCCACCCAGAAGTCTGTGAAGGACTCCCTGGGAAGCTGTTGCACGATGGCTGAGGGGCTGCCCAGAACATCATCCCTGCTTCTACTGGTGCTGCTAAAGCTGTAGGCAAGGTCATCCTTGAGCTGAATGCGAAGCTCACTGGTATGGCCTTCCATGTCTCCACCTGCAAAGTGACAGTCGTGGATCTGACCTGCTGCCTGGAGAAAGCTGCTAAATATGATGACATTAAGAAGGTGGTGAAGCAGGCATCAGAGGGCCCCCTCAAGGGCATCCTGGGCTACACTGAGGACCGGGTTGTCTCCTGCGACTTTAACAGTGACACCCCACTCTTCCACCTGTGATGCTGGCATTGCTCTCCAAGACCACTTTGTCAAGTTCATTTCCTGGTATGACAATGAATTTGGCTACAGCAACCAGGTGGTGGACGTTATGGTCCACATGGCCTCCAAGGAGTAAGAGCCCCCTGGACCATCAGCCCCAGCAAGAGCAAGAGGAAGAGAGGCCCTCAGCTGCTAGGGAGTCCTTGCCCCAACTCATCCCCCAACACACTGAGAATTTCCTGACCTCTACACAGTTTCCATCCCAGACCCCATGAATAAGGGGAGGGACTTGGGGAGCTCTACCTTGTCATGTACCATCAATGTACATGTACCATGTACCCAGCCAAAAAAAAAAAAAAAAAAAGTGGTGAATTTAAATAAGATGGGCAGCAATCTATGGTAAACTCTATTATTCATGAATATTTGCTGCCCTTCCCCTTTCCTGTCGCATTGATGTCTGGCGTGGCCATACCACTAAATCCACCCTATTATGAATTATTGAATTATTCTTCTTTATTAGGTTATTGTCATATCCCTTAATAGCACACTTTACTAAATAAAACAAAACTTTCTCCAGATGATTCTTGTCTCTTCTAGCTAATTCTTTGCTCCCCTCTACAGCTAAACTCCTTGAAAGACTTCTCAATTTGCTATATCCCACTCTCTAGTCGATCTACTTCAAATAGGCTTTTGTCCTCATTTTCCCTCTGCAATGGTTCTTAAGATTACCAATGATGTCCATTTTTGCTAAAGCCCAAAGGCTCTGTCTGCATCTTACTTAACCCCCCAACAGCATCTGACAGGCTTGGGCACTCCACCTCCTTTCCAACATCATTTTTTTTTTTCTCTAACCTTCAATGGTGCTGCAATTGCCTGGTTTTACTCCTACCTCAATGGCTGCTCCTTCTCACTCTTGTTTGCTGGACCTACTCCTGTATTCAACCTCTGTAGAAAGAACGCTAGTTGCACACCAACTATCCATTCCCCTGCTCTCCAAAGTAATAGAAAACTGTATTTTTAGGTGGGTATATGGCTACCCAAAATAATGACAACATTTTCTTTTTAAAAAATTTTTTTTATTTAGGGGTGCCTGGGTGGCTCAATTGTTAAGTGTCTGCCTTTGGCTCAGGTCATGATCACAGGGTCCTGGGATCTAGCCCCACACTGGGCTCCCTGCTCGGCGGGAAGCCTGCTTCTCCCTCTCCCACTCTCCCTGCTTGTGTTCCCTCACTTGCTGTTTCTCTCTGTCAAATAAATAAAATCTTTTAAAAATTTCTTATTTAAATTCAATTTAAGTAACATATAGTGTTTCATTAGTTTCAGAGGTAGAATTCAGTGCTTCATCAGTTGCATACAACACCCAGTGCTCATTACTTCAAATGCCCTCCTTAATGCCCATCACCTAGTTATCCCATCCCCCCAAACTCCTCCCCTTCAGCAACCTTCAGTTTGTTCCCTAGAGTTAAGAGTCTCTTATGGTTTGCCTCCCTGTTTTCATCTTATTTTATTTTCCCTTCCCTTCCCCTATGTTCATCTGTTTTGTTTTGTTTTTTTTTTTTTAAGATTTATTTATTTATTTGAGAGAGCAAGAATGAGAGAGAGAGAGAGTACATGAGAGGGGGGAGGGTTAGAGGGAGAAGCAGGCTCCTCGCCGAGCAGGGAGCCCGATGCGGGACTCGATCCAGGGACTCCAGGATCATGACCTGAGCCGAAGGCAGTCGCTCAACCAACTGAGCCACCCAGGCGCCCATCTGTTTTGTTTCTTAAATTCCACATATGAGTGAAATAATATGGTATTGTGCTATGGCAGTGTGACCAAGATCTGGCCAAAAGGATGTAAGAAGTGATACATATGAATTCTTGCTCCTCTCCTGCTAACAGTAATTTATACTCCTTCTGAGTGTTAAGAGTGATCCAAGATTTGGTTCAGGACCTCTTGTCTTCTATGTCTACACTTTCCCCATTCAAGTCTGTAGGGTTTTTTTTTGTTTTGTTTTGTTTTTTTGTTTTTTTTGAGAGAGAGACAGAACGAGCAGGGGGAAGGGGAGAGAGAATCCCAAGCAGCCTCCATTCTCAGTGTGGAGCAGGACACGGTGCTCCATCTCACAACCCAGAGATCATGACCTGAGCCGAAACCAAGAGTTGGACACTTAACTGACTAAGCCAACCAGGCGTCCCAGGTCTGTAGCTTTAAATAAAAACTATGCTCGTAACTCTCATGTCTCCGTCTCTAGTCTGACTTCTCCCCTGAGTGCCAGACTGGTATCTTTAATGGACATTCCTACTTGGTATCTCATAGACATCTCCAATTTAACATGGCCAAAACAGGCCTGCTGATTTCTGCTTATCGGTCCCCAAAATTATTTCACTCTGAGCTTTTGCCATTTCAATAAATAGCACAATTACCTTCCTATATGCTCAGGCAAGGGTCTAAGAGTTATTCTCAATTCTTTTCCCTTCATTTACCACATCCAATCCATTGGTGGGGGTCTACCTCCAGAAACACATCCCACATCATACCGTCTCTGCGGTTATAGCTCCATGCCAATACAAGCATTCCTCACCTGAACCATCCCCACCACCTACGTGGTCTATCTGCAATGCATCCTCTACACAGCAGCAAAACTGATCTTAGAAGATCATCTCTCTCCTTAGTAAAATCCTCAAATGGATTCCAATTGTAATTAGAATAAAATCCAAACTCATTACCATGTCCTATAAGGCCCTGCCTGATCTAGTGCCTCCATCCTCATCACCAAGAGCTTTCCCTCTCCTTCTTCTCCATCTTCCAGCCAGGCTGGTCTTCTGTCATTTAAACATGACAGATTTGTTGTTTAACCTAAATGGGGTTTACAATACTTTTGAATCTGTGGCTTGATGTTTTTCATCAGTTTTAGAAGATTCTCAGCCACAATACCTTTCCTCTCCCTCTAGGGCTCCATTTACATATATGTTAGACCTTTATACTGTTTCTCATGTCTTACATTCTTTTTTAAATTTTCTACTTTCTTTCTGTGATTTTGTCTGGATATTTTCTTTTGTCTTATTTTCCAGTTTACCAAACCTCTCTCCAGTTTTGGTAAGCCTGCTGTTAAATCTGTCTGTTGAAATTTATTTTTATCTATTTAGCTTTATTTACTTACTTATTATTTTTTAAAGTTTTTTTTTTTTTTTTTTTTAAGTAATCTCTACACGCAACATGGGGCTTGAACTCACAATCCCAAGATCAAGAGTCCCATGCTCTACAAACCAAGCCAGTCAGGTGCCCCTTGTCTACTTAGCCTTAAATTTTAGTTATTTCATTTCTCAGTTCTAGAATTCAATTTGCTTTTATCTTTATAGTTTCTAGTTCTCTAATAAAACGCACCCATATTGTTCATTCATTATAGTTACAGTAAATGTTTGTCTCTGATCTTCCCAAAACCTGTATCTTCCATGAGTCTGTTTTCATTATCTATTTTCCTTTTGATATTTGGTCATGCAGTCATGTCTCTTGGTATACTTGGTAATTTTTGTGCATGATAATTTGAAGAAGTAATTTGAGGCTCAGAATAGTGTTATTTTCCTTCAGAGAAGATACACATTTGTTTCTGGCAAATTCTGACAGGGGCAGATCACTTTCATCTAAGCAGGATTAGAAGCTGAGTTTCAATCTTTATACAGGCTGATCTATACCCACCATACTCTTTCTAGATTGAAACTCTTAGGGAGTCCCAATGAAAAGTCTGGGGTATTTACCAAGGCCCTTCATGCTGATGGGTCCTGGACTCCAGTTTTTGTCCCTTTAGTCTTGTAAAATTGCTGGGATCTCAGCTAGCCTCTTCTCAGTCATTGCTTTCAGCTCAGCTTCTTAACCACTGCTTGCAACTTAGCAAATGCTTTGAGGGAAAAAGCAATGCTAAATGTTAGGCTCATCTCTTTATGCTTCCCTTGTCTATGATTCTAAGCTTCTTAAGTCCTTACTGCCTTGGCAGCTTCTGATACCTTCAAGCAGCTGTTTTTTATATTTTGTCTAACTTTTCAGGTTGTTCTCAGAGGGATGGGTGGTGTTTAATAAGCTGGTCCATTAATTTCCGAAGCATAAATCCCCAGGTTTATTATAATCTTAGGGTCTGTTATGGATTGCATTGTGCATTTCTCCTCCCACCCCCCAAGATATGTTGAAGTCCTAACCGCCAGTACCTTGGGATGTGATCTTATTTGGAAATACATAGGTAATCTAGTTAGAATGAGGTCCTAATCCAACATGACTGGAACCCTCATTAAAAAAAAAGGAGATTTGAACATAGTCACAGACACACACAGTGGGAAGATGATGTGAAGACACAAAGGGAGAAGACAGCCATGTAACTGGAGTGATTCATCTACAAGCCAAGGAATGCCTGGAGCTACCAAAAGTTAGGAGAAAGGCATGGAACAGTTTCTGGAGCCTTTAGAGCATGGCCCTGCTGACACCTTGATTTTGACTTCTGACCTCCAGAACTATAAGACAATACCTTTGTGTTGTTTTAAGCCACCCAGTTTATGGAACTTCAATATAGCAGCTCTAGGAAACTAACACAGGGCCTTTTTACTTTCAGGTATGGGATGGTTACTTTCATGTACCAACTTGCTGGGTCATGGGGTGCCCAGATATATGATTAAACACTATTTCTGGCTATGTCTGTGAGGGTGTTTCTGGATGAGATTAACATTTTAATCAGTCAACTGAGGAAAGCAGATTGCTTTCTTCAGTGTGGGTGGGCATCATCCAATCTGTTGAGGGTTTGAATAGAAGAAACAGGCTGAGGAAGGTTAAATTCGCTCTCTTTACCTGTTTGAATTGGGACATCAGTTTTCTCCTGCTTTCAAACTAGGACTTACACCATCAGCACTCCTAATTAACGGCTTTGACCTGAACTTACACCATTGGTTTCCTGGTTCTCAGGCCTTTGGTCTGAAGACTGGAATTACACCACCAGCATTCTAGGGTCTCCAGCTTGCAGATGGCAGATCGTGGGAGTTCTTGGCCTCCATAATTGTCGCCAATTCCTTATAATAAATCTGTATCTATATAGCTACCTCTCCAATCTATTGATTCTGTTTCTCTGGAGAACTTTGTATTAGTTAATACAAGGTCCTACTGCTTTAGAATGGTCTTTCCCTAGATCTTTACATGAGTGCCTCCTATTCAAATGTTACCTTTCAGAGAAGTCTCCCCTAATTTTCTGAAATGATTTCCTCTCCCTGAGTTATTCTCTATTATCTCATTGAATTTTATATACAACACTTACCATCTAAAACAATTTTATTTGGTTACATGCTTACTCTCTATCTTTTCTATCACTCTTCCCCCCAGCTCCAACCAGAAAAGAGAGTCCTTGAGGGCAGGAACTTATTGCAGTTCACCACTGTCCTTTCAGGGCCTAGAATAGTAGCTGGCACTTTGCAGGAACTCACATATTTGTTGACAGGCGATGGACTGCTTCCCTGTGTCCTAGGCAACAGAGTGCATTATCAAACTTTTTGATCTTTGTTAAATTTATAGGTAAAAAATGGTGCCTTATTTGTAGTTTTAACATACATGAGACTGAGTAATTTTTTATAGGTTTGGAAGCTATTTATATTTTGTTTTGTGAAATAAATATTCTGTTGCTTGCCTATTTTTCTAAAGGGTTATTGATCTTTTCTTCTTGATTTATTTGAAGGAGCTCTTTCCATACCAGGGAAATTAGTCCTCTGACATGGTTTGCAGATGTTTTCCCTTAATTTATAGCTTTGCTTAAGGTATTTTTTTGCAATGCAGAAAATGTTTGTATAGATGAGTTTACTAATTTTTCTTTATGGGTTCTTACTTTTATTCTCATGTGGCCTTTTCTCTTTTCTCAATGGCTGAAAGATAACAAGACTGGAGTAACTCCCTTGGATCTAAAGATGGGCATCATATGGTGAAGATGACAGAGCTGCTCTACCAGCCCTGGACCCCTTGGCTGTTACCCACGAGAGACATAAACTTCTGTCCTGTTTAAGTCATTGTATATTTGGGTATCTGCTTCAGCAGCTTATTGTATATGCTGTAACTAATACACCAAACCATCACAACCTGAGGAACTGGTTTATTTCACATGAACAAGTCCTACCTTAAATTACAAAATAATTAGTTTTTTTTGTAATAGACTCAGTGTATTTATTTATTTATTTTAAAGATTTTATTTATTTGACAGAGAGAGACACAGCGAGAGAGGGAACACAAGCAGGGGGAGTGGGAGAGGGAGAAGCAGGCTTCCCGCGGAGCAGGGAGCCCGATGCAGGGCTCGATCCCAGGACCCTGTGATCATGACCTGAGCCGAAGGCAGACGCTTAACAACCGAGCCACCCAGGCACACCGACTCAGTGTATTTAATTAGCAGTTATGCTTTACTCTAAACTGGTTATATGTTTTCTTTTTATTAAAATTCAAAGACTGGTCATCTTTAGAAAATTATGACTAGAACTCCATTTAGTAAAGGTTTCAATATAAAAGCCACAGCAGCAATTAAAGTAGAAAGAGAAGGTAGGATGCTTTATTATATCAGTTAATCCTCAAAACTTCTAGAGAAAGCAATTATCATACTCTTAGCTTGGATGAAGAAACTGAGTTTTAGAAAGTCAGGAGAACTGCCTAAGGTCTTACAGTTAATAAGCAGCATATCTGGGACTCAAACATAGGTCACTATGATGACATACACACGTTCACGGCACTATCCTTCCTTTAGGGAAGATTTAATGCAATTATTATTTTTTTAAAGATTTAAAAAATTTATTTATTTGTCAGAGAGAGACACAACGAGAGAAAGAGAGAGAGAGCACAAGCAGGGGGAGTGGCAGGCAGAAGGAGAAGCAGGCTCCTTGCTGAGCAAGGAGCCTGATGCAGGACTCGATTCCAGGACCCTGGGATCATGACTTGAGCTGAAGGTAGACGCTTAACCGACTGAGTCACCCAGGTGTCCCCTTGATGCAATTATTGCTGCTCCAAGTTAGACTGTTTTAGAGGTCTATTTTCATTAAAGGTTTAAAACCTATAAAATGTATATATGTATTTATGTTATATCTTAGCTGAGTAGATGAATCAATATAACAAAATATAGCCACACACAACATAGTGCTATCCATTCACTCAAAAAGCAGAGAAAGAAAGTTAAAAATACAACTTCTTATCTGATAAAGAAGAACACAAGACTGGAATGGAAAAGAACAAGGCAAGGGACTCCTGCTTTTCATTTTAAGTCCTTCCCTTAATCTTTGAACACGTATATGTATTATATTGGTTATTTAAAAAAATGTATATAAGATAGAGGGGCGCCTGGATGGCTCAGTCGTTAAGCATCTGCCTTTGGCTCAGGTCATGATCTCAGGGTCCTGGGATCGAGCCCCATGTCGGGCTCCCTGCTCAGCAGGGAATATGCTTCTCCCTCTCCTTCTGCCTGCCGCACCCCTGCTTGTGCTCTCTCTCTCTGTGTCAAATAAATAAATAAAATCTTTAAAAAAATGTATATAAGATGTAACATACAGGTTACATTTAAAGGCAATAGTTTCATTCACCTATAGTGGTGACAAATGGATTTCCTCTTTTTCACCCCCAAAAAAGTAGGATCACGTATTTCTATATATATTAAGTTGATCACCTGAGATTACCATCTTTGTAGATTACTGGGAACATGCCTCAACCTAACGTGGAAAGGAAATGATATAAAAAACAAAACAGGGCCTTGGAATTAGAAAGATTCGTGTGAGTCCCCACTTTGCCATTTCCTAGCTATGTGAATTTGGGCAAGTGATAACTTCTCTAAACCTCAGTTTTCCTGAAATTGCCAAAAAATAACACCCATTTTCATGGTTGTTGTTAGACATAATATATGTAAGGTCCCTAAAATAATGCCTAACAATGAGAAATTTAATGAATGGCCGGATAAAGATAGATAGAGCCCCCCCCCAAATAATACAAATAGGGTCAATACTTAAAGGTAGTGATAGTGAGATAAGGTTCTTGAGTAATAGTTTATGACTTCACATTTTCTTAAGTCCTATTTGTCACAGTAATTCAAATTATTGCTGCAAGTGTGAAGTGGCATTACATATAACACTTCTAACGATGAAGTAGAGCTAAATAAAGTGAGTCAGTGACTATGGAACTAATTATGGTTTCTGAAAGGGGAGACGTAATCAGCTACTTTTATACCTTCCTCACAGATACTCTGTAGATACAAGGATCCAGGATGCCTGTGGCGGCACTTGCACTCATTTTGCACATAAATGAGAACTTCTTCCTCCAGTGAACACAGTTTGCTTGCACCACTTCCCTGAATGGGGGAAAAAAAAAAAGAGAAACAATTACTACTGATGACAGGTCAAAAAAGCATACACACTCTTTCACTCAGGTCTCTAATGCAGAAGCGATAGATTAAAAGCCAGTATTTGGAAACATGAAGAAAACAAACTTCTAACAATGTGATCTGAAAATCTCTAGAAGCTTTTAATTATCCACAGAAACTTAAATTTAAAAAAAAAGTGAAATTACATATCAATTTAATCAACATAAATCGAAGCTTCACTACTCATTCATTCAGCACATAATACATGTTTATTTTTGGTGTGCGGGTTGTGTGCTAGGTGTCCGAGATACGAAGACGAGGACGACGGTGTTCCTAACCTTGTAGGGCCTGTGGTTTAGTCAGTACCAGAGACAGAACTGTGAACAAATACGTGTTCTGAAATGGACTCCTGCTATCGCTCTACTCCTGTTCCCGCCGTAACAGCAACAGCTGCCATTTGCTGTCAGCTTACCACATGCTATTCAATCTCACAGCAACCCCAGGAGGTTTATAGATAAGAAAGATGAAGCGCAAGGAGAAAAGTTAACTCAAGGTCATTTAGGCAGGAAGTCGCGGCACTAGCTTTCAAACCAGGCCCGTTTAACTCAACAGCCTACTTGTCCATAAAGGAAAATCTGTATTTTCCCCACCACCTCTGCTCTTTCAAGCTTCCAGGCCTTTGTACCTGCTGTTCCCTCTACTGTTTTGTGTAAGTGTAGGGGGCTTGGCCTTAAAACAGAAGGATAATTATTCCTCTAACATGGGAAGAAAAGAAAGACAATGGGTGAAAATAAAGAGAAAACTGAAGAAACCAAAAGGGAAAGGCAAGAAAGCCCAGGCTGAATAGTTTTTGATTTTCTTAGGAAAGTAAAAGGTGAGGTTCGTTCTTTTTTTTTTTTTTTTTTAATATTTTATTTATTTGCCAGAGAGAGAGTGAGAGAGTGTGAGAGTACAAGCAGGGGGAGTGGCAGGGAGGGAGCCCAATGTGGGGCTCGATCCCAGGACTCTGGGATCATGACCCGAGCCGTAGGCAGATGCTCAACTGACAGCCAGCCCCTGTCATTCTATAGAAATAACCTCACCTTGGGACGCCTGGGTGGCTCAGTTGTTAAGCATCTGCCTTCGGCTCAGGTCATGATCCCAGGGTCCTGGGATTGAGCCCCACATGGGGCTCCCTGCTCAGCGGGGAGCCTGCTTCTCCCTCTCCTACTCCCTCTGCTTGTGTTCCCTCTCTTGCTGTGTTTCTCTCTGTCAAATAAATAAATAAAATCTTAAAAAAAAAAAGATTTATTTCAGAGAGAGAACACATTGGGGGGGAGGAGAGGTAGAGGGAGAAAATCTCAAGCAGACTCCCAGCTGAGTGTGGAGCCCCTCCTGGGCTAGAACCCATGAGATCACGACCTGAGCCAAAATCAAGAGATGGAAGCTCAACGAACTGAGCCACCCAGGCACCCCTAGGATGTATGTGTTCTTAGTGGAGTTTCCTGGAAATCCAGCAGGAGTGCAATTTATTTGTATGGTCACAACACAGGCAGAATGAGTTCTTTGGCAAAGAATGGATCTGGAGGTATTTATCAGGCAACATGGGGCATCCCCAGCAAGATAGGCAGGAGCTAACATGCATACTTAAAAATAAATGAATTTTTGAAAAAAATAGTGAATAATAATGAAAATAACAAAGAGGAAAAAATAAAATTAGAATTTTTTAAAATGTTGTTCCCCTATCAACATCTCAGGGCCTCAAGACTTGATGGAGGCATCAGTCATGGCCTCTGGAGCTCCTAAAAAGGGTGTGCAAGTATACTGAAGGGCTACCCTTCAGGAGCACCCTGTGCTTCCAAGCACTTCGTTGTTTCTGTCACTGAGATCACTGACCTTTGATCAGGAATCAGACATTTAAAACAAAAACAAAAACCAAAAAAACCCCTATATTTTACTTCAAAAAAAATTACATAAAAACTTCTAGTTAAAGATTGCAGGTTGAGAGCATGTATTAACTTACCTCTGCTCTCCTAAACATTCTATTTAATTTTTAAGGCATCATCTAGCAAGGACAAAGAGAACCAGAGAGGAGACAAAAATAAATGGCCAGGGATTAACAAGTGATAATGATTTAGCAAATCAAAGAAAGCTGAACATTAAGCTGGTAATGGTGAAAGCCAAGAGCAGGTATCTTAAATTAGCATTAAGTGGAACAAAGGAGGGACAAATGGCAGAAGAACTGATTGAAAACTCTTTTAGAAAGAGGCCCTCAGGGCGCCTGGGTGGCTCAGTTGGTTAAGCGACTGCCTTCGGCTCAGGTCATGATCCTGGAGTCCCGGGATCGAGTCCCGCATCGGGCTCCCTGCTCTGCAGGGAGTCTGCTCCTCCCTCTGACCCTCCCCCCTCTCATGTGCTCTCTCTCTCATTCTCTCTCTCTCAAATAAATAAATAAAAATCTTAAAAAAAAAAAAAAAGAAAGAGGCCCTCAGATCTTCCTGACTCCTGCAGAAGATTTATTCTCCTGATGAGGTACAACAGAGGGATCTCTGTGTTACATGACCTGAGGGCAGGTATTGAAAATAGAATGACCAGACTGGGTGGGGGGGCAGGGTGGACCCAGGATGAAAGATGGACTTATTGAATGCTAAGACTTCCAAACTTCTTCCCCTAATCTGGCTTCTCAGGATATATTCTTTAAGAAGACGTAAGAAGAACATTCTCTGGGGAATCCAACCAGACCCCAAAAAAAAGCTCTAATGAGATGAATGTTGGAGGTTACAAAATGACTCTGCCAGCTCAATCTACAGTAAAAACCTGAATCAATGAACACTCTCTACATGCACAAAGCCTCTAAGCAACTTTAACTGCCTCACAGCTAAATATGAGCAAACACTCGAAGAATGTCTCTTAATATGAACAAACTGAGACCAGAATGAATAGCAAAAAGGCAAATTTTAAAAAACAGAGTCTATGCTGGAAGAAGAAAAAAAGATTCTCAGAGAGACGAAATTGCATCTACCATAAAGGAATAGGATGCTATAAAACAGAACATATAAGGAACTAAAAAGTACTCACAGAAATAAAAAACATGGGCTTGATATTCTTATTTTTTTAAAGATTTTATCCATTTATTTGAGATAGACACAGAGCACGAGCGAGCACAGCAGGGGGAGCTGCAAAGGGAGGGGGAGAAGCAGGCTCCCCATTGAGCAGGGAGCCTGATGCGGGGCTCAATCCCAGGACCCTGGGATCATGACCCGAGCCGAAGCCACCCAGGTGCCCCAAGAGTTGACTTTTTGAAAAAAAATAAACAAAATCAAGGAATTCATAGCTAGCCTAAGAAAAAAAGAGTGAAGACCATAAGAAATGAAAAAAGAGACACTGGGCGCCTGGGTGGCTCAGCTGGTTAAGCGACTGCCTTTGGCTCAGGTCATGATCCTGGAGTCCCGGGATCGGGTCCCATATTGGGCTCCCTGCTCAGCAGGGAGTCTGCTTCTCCCTCTGACCCTCCCCCCTCTCATGCTCTCTCTATCTCATTCTCTCTCTCAAATAAATAAATAAAATCTTTAAAAAAAAGAAAAAAGAGACATTTAAAACATGCTTCAGAAATAAAAAGAATCATAAGGGACTATTATTAAGTTATATGCTAACAAACTAGATAATCTAGAAGAAATCAATAAATTCCTAGAAACATACAACTTGCTAAAATTGAATCAAGAAGAAACACAAAACTTGAACAGATCAATAACAAATAAGGAGACTGAATCAATAATAAAAAACTTTTGAACAACCACCCCCACAAAAAGCCCGGGACCAGATAGTTCTTAGGAGAATTCTATCAAATACTCAAAGGAAAAATTTTTACCAATCCTTCTTAAACTCTTCCAAAAGATAGGGGAGTCTGCTTCTCCCTCTGTCTGCCACTCTCCCTGCTTGTTCTCTCTCTCTCTCTCTCATTCTCTCTATCAAATAAAAAAATTAAATCTTAAAAAAAAAAAAACCACATGATCATCTGAATAGATTAAATTTGGCATGCTTTTTCTGCAGCATCCACTCATGATAAAGACTTTCAACAAAATTGGTATAGCAGCAACTTACCTCAATACAGTAAAGACCATATATGAAAAACCCACAGCTAACATCATAATCAGTAAGGAAAACCTGAAAGCTCTTCCTCTAAGATCGAGTGCAATACAAAGATGCCCTCTCTCACCACTTCTGGAATATAGTACTGGAAATCCTAGCCAGAGCAATTAGTCAAGAAAAGAAATAAAAGCATCCAAATCAGAAAGAAGTAACATTAGCTCTATTTGCAGACAATATGATCATATATATATAAAGCCCTAAAGACCACCCCCCCCCAAAAAAACTGTCAGAATAAACAGATTCAGTAAAGTTGCAGGATACAAAATCAAAATAAGAAAAAAGAATCTGTGGTGTTTCTATACATGAACAATGAACTACCTGAAAAAGAAATTAAGGAAACAATCCCATTCACAATAGCAACAAAAAGAATAAAATACCTAGAAATAAATTTAATCAAAGAGGTGAAAGACTTGTACACTGAAAATTATAAAACACTGATGAAGGAAAGTAATGAAGATACAAATAAATGGGAAGGCATCCTATGGATTGGAAGAATTAATATTGTTAAAAGGTCCATACTACCCAAAGTGATATACAGATTTAATGCAATCCCTATCAAAATCCCAATGGGATTCTTTACAGAACTAGAAAAAAACAATCCCAAAATTCCTGTGTAACCACGAAGACCCCAAAGCAATCTTGAGGAAGAAGAACAAGGCTGGAGGCATCACACTTTCTGATTTCAGAATGTATTACAAAGTCACAGCAATAAAAACAGTATGGTATTGGGAAAAAAATCCCTCAGAAATATAGACCAGTGAAACAGAATAGAGAGCTCAGGAATAATTCCACCCACTTACACTCAACTGATCTTTGATAAGAGTGCCAAGAAAACATAATGGAAAAAGGACAGTGGTGCTAGGAAAACTGGTTATTCACAATAGAAGAATGAAATTGGACTCATACTATATACAGAAATCAACACAAAATGGATTTAAAAACTTAAATGTAAGACCTAAAACAGTAAAACTACTAGAAAAAAATAGAGAAAAAGCTTCTTGACATTGGTCTGGGCAATGATTTTTTTGGGTATAACACCAAAAGCACAGGCAAAAGCAAAAATAGATAAGTGACTGCATCAAACCTTCTGCAGAGCAAAGGAAATGATCAACAGAATGAAAAGGCAACTTACGGAATGGGAGAAAATACTCTCCAACCATATATCTGATGAGAGGTTAATGTCTCAAATATGTAAGAAACTCAAACAGCTCAATGGCAAAAACAAAAAAACCTCCATACAACACAATCAAAAAATGGGCAAAAACGTTTGAATAGACATTTCTCAAGTGAAGATATAAGACCAACAGATATATGATTGTAATCACTAATCATTAGAGAAATGCAAATCAAAACCACAATGAGATATGACCTCACACCTATTAGAGTGGCTATTATCAAAAAGACAAAAAAAGTGTTGGTTAGAATGTGGAAAAAAGGGTGCCTGGGTGGCTCAGTCAGTTATTCATCTGCCTTTGGTTCAGGTCATGATCTCAGGGTCCTGGGATGGAGCCCTCCATCGGGGTCCCTGCTCAGTGGGTTGTCTGCTTCTCTCTCAGCCCTTCTCTCTCTCGCTCTCAAAAGTAAATAAATAAAATCTATAAAAAAAAAGAATGTGGAAAAAAGAACTCTCCTACATGGTTGATGGGAATATAAATTGGTATAGCCATTATGAAAAACTGTATGGAGGTTCCTTAAAAATTAAAAATAGAATTACCATATGATCCAGCAATTCCACTTCTGGGTACATATCCAAAGGAAATGTAATTGATATTTGAAGAGATATTTCTGCTCCCATGTTCACTGCAGCATTGTTCATAATAGCTGAGATACAGACACAACCTAAGTGTCTGTCGAGGGATGACTGAAGAAATGTGTGACACACACACACACACACACAGGAATGTTATTCAGCCACAAAAAAGAAGTAAATGTGATAATATGGGTAAGGGTGGAGGACATTATGCAAAGTGAAGTAAGTCAAACACAGAAAGACAAATATTGCATGACCTCACTTATATGTGGAATCTAAAATAGTGGAACTCAATGAGTAGGATGGTAGCAGCCAGGAGTTAGAAAGTGGGGAAATGGGGAAGATGTTGGCCAAAGGCTACCAAATTCAGTTAGGCAAGATGAATAAGTTCTGGAGATCTAATGTACAGCATGGTGACCATAGTTAATAATGCTGTATTGCATGCTTCTAATTTGCTAAAAGAGTAGATCTTAAATATTCTCACCAGAAAAAAACAGGTAATTATGTGAGGTGATGGATATGTTAATTAGTTTGATTGTGGTCATCATTTTACAATGTATACATAAATCTAAACATCTCAAGTTGTACCTCATTTTTTTAAAAGATTTATTTGTTTCTGTGAGAGAGAGAAAGTGCAAGAGAGTGAGAGTGCATGCATGAGTGGGGGGAGTGGCAGAGGGAGAGGGCAAATCTCAAGCTGACTCCCCACTGAGTGCAGAGCCCAATGTGGGGCTCAATCCCAGGACTAAGATCATGACCTGAGCTGAAATCAAGAGTTGGACACCCAACTGACTGAGCCACCCAGGCACCCCATCAAGCTGTACATCTTAAGCATATATAATTAATTTGTCAATTATACTTCAATAAAACTAAAAGATAAAATCAAATATTATGGATGAAATGTTTTGTGCATATTTTTGTATATATTGTACATATTTTTCATGACCTGTACAGCCCCACCCAATGAAGCTACAGATAAGCTCAGATCCACTTGCAGGGAATTAAGACACTATCCAGACACATGAATACTGTCTCCCAAGTAGTAGACTGACATATAAGCTAAGACTCTGGAACAGGTTCTTATGTGAGAGTAAGAAAGTCTAATGAACCAAGAGATCAGGTTGGGATGAACTAAGGCTATGAAAAGTGTACATGATCATTAATTAACTCATGATGTCACACAACAAAGAATCCTTACTGGAGTAGAAACTCAGAAATGATGAAGGCAAAAATAAGAGCCCAGAAAATCACTCTGGACAATACACTGCCAACCACAGTAAACACTAGATAAATATTTGTTGACTGAATGAATAAATGTCATGCATTAGTCACAAATAAACAGTCCCAGCTACTGATTCCTGCCTATGCTACTTCACGATTTTTCCTAAATCAACCCCTTTTCTGTGTCTAGCACCACTACCCTAATTCAGTCCCTCAATAGCTCTTCCTTGAAATATGGCAACAGCCTCCTAAATGGTCCTCACTCAAATCTACCTTTCTCATTGCTACCAGAGAGCTCCTTCTAAAATACAAATTTCAAAATGTCATTCCTCTGTTTAAAATCCTTCACTGACAGGGCGCCTGAGTGGCTCAGTCAGTTAAGTGTCTGACTCTTGGTTTTGGTTCAGGTCCTGATCTCAGGGTTGTGGGATCGAGCCCCGAAATCAGCTCTGTGTTCAGCACAGAGTCTGCTTGAGAGTCTCTCTCCCTCTCCCTCTGGCTCTCCCCCCACCCCAAAATAAATAAATAAATCTTTAAAAAAATAATAAAATCCTTCACCACTTCCCCATATCTTGGAGGATTACCTCCAACCTACTTAACATGGCCATGATTAGGTCCCTGCTTATCTTTAGTCTCTTGACCCTTTTTTTTTTTTTTTAAAGATTTTATTTATTTATTTGACAGAGGGAGAGAGAGCACAAGTAGGCAGAGAGGCAGGCAGAGGGAGAGGGAGAAATAGGCTCTCCACTGAGTGGGGAGCCCGACGTGGGGCTCGATCCCGGGACTCTGGGATCATGACCTGAGCCGAAGGCAGCCGCTTAACTGACTGAGCCACCCAGGTGCCCCTCTCTTGACCCTTTCTGTCTCATACTGCTTGTCAGTCCCAATTTACTTCACACTATTCCTCATTTGTATGCCTTGTTCATGAGGTTTTCTTTCCTCTGTATGCTGTCTACTCTCCCTTTCAACTCCCTAGATTTACCAATTTAATTCTTACTCACTTAGTTTAGTCATGACCTGCTCTAGAAATCATTCCCCAACTCAGCCTTCAGGTGAAAGCCTGGTGTCATGTATGATGCGGTCTACCTCGGTTCCCTGAATGCCTCTGTGTCTGCCATTCTGTATCCTAGAGTACTGCCACCCAGGAGAGGGGCTGGCAAGAACTGGCCGAGTTGGCTTCCTCCATCATTCCATTCAGTCCTCATCTCCTAGGACGCAGTCCTACTTTCCTTTTTTTTCTGCCTTGTCTCTGGCAGATGCTTCTATGATTACACATATTTCAAATGAACCGATATTTGAAACAAATTTTAAAAATTTATAAGCTTAAAAATAGCTATGTCCCTTCTTAAAAGGAATTCAAGTAGAAAAAGATATGATAATTTAGGCAATCTTTTCGATTTTATATCATCAGAGTAATAGCCCTGAAGTATTCAACAATTTCTCTAAATAAAGGAAAAATTTTGTATGCCCAAGGCAATTATTCAGAATTTTTTTGTCATAATCTTTAATGTGTATACACGCACGCAAATATACATGCATAGACACACAGCTGACAGAAAGCTGTCCAAACTACACAAACAAACAAAGTGGCAAAGCTAGTTCGTGACAGTTTGTTATACTGATGGGTTACCATGGAAACAAACTCAGACTACTTGGCAACTGAGACAAAAGTCACATTTAGTAATGTTTTCCGTTATGTGAGTCATTAATTTCCTATGAGTTTTATATGGTTGCTTAACCACTTTCAAGAAACAAAGCAAGAGAATAGGATTTATGTTGATACTGTGGAAAGTCAAGTATTTCTAAGATAAACGATAAAGTTGCTGATTGTGAAATACGTAAGCAAAAGACTTAAAAGAAGATAAATGTTGCTATGGCCACTGTTTATCCTTCAAGAGTTAAAAAAAATCTAAAAAGTCTTTAAAAAATTAATAAAGTGAAAATTATGGATCCATTTTTTGTAACTTACTGTACCAGCAAACTGCATTATTTAATATTCTAAGAATAACTTGCATATGTATACTCTACACATATATTTAAAATTATGCCATATCTTGGAATTTGAAGTATTTTTAACTTTTCAGAAACAGTGATCAAAAACTGCTGTGAGGAACGCAAGCTGTTTTGCCAGACAACATTACTGCAGGGAGGTGAAGTGCTTGTATCCAGAGCCAGTATGCTTGGGTTCAAATCCTGCCTCTGCTACTTGCTGGCTCTCACACTGGACACACTCCCTAACCTCTCTGCACTTCCGTTTCCTCCTCCACGAAACGGGGGTAGTAACAGTACCTACAAGTCAAGGGGGTTTTTGGAAACTAAGTGAATTATTACAGTGTTTATTTTTTTTTTTTATTTTTTTTTTTTTTAAAGATTTTATTTATTTATCTGACAGAGAGAGAGAGAGAACAAGTAGGCAGAGAGACAGGCAGAGGGAGAGGGAGAAGCAGGCTCCCCGCTGAGCAGGGAGCCCGACGCGGGGCTCGATCCCAGGACCCTGGGATCATGACCCGAGCCGAAGGCAGCCGCTTAACCGGCTGAGCCACCCAGGCGCCCCGAATTATTACAGTGTTTAGAACAGTGCCTTATAGTGGATCTCAATAATAAATGTTAGAAGTTGCTATTATTAAGAATGTAAGTAGTTGGGGCGCCTGGGTGGCTCAGTCGTTAAGCGTCTGCCTTCAGCTCAGGTCATGGTCCCAGGGTCCTGGGATCGAGCTCCGCATTGGGCTCCCTGCTCCGCGGGAAGCCTGCTTCTCCCTCTCTCACTCCTCCCTGCTTGTGTTCCCTCTCTCGCTGTGTCTCTCTCTGTCAAATAAATAAAATAAAATCTTAAAAAAAAAAAAAAAAGAATGTAAGTAGTTCTACATCTACTTACATTTGCCACCCAGAGAGAAATAATGATTAAATTTATAAGTAGGGAATTTTCTTCAATAGTCAATGGAGGTTTCTATTTTCTAAGAGATATAGATTCATGAGAAAATGAACCTTTGGGAACTGAAGCAAAAATAAATATTTTAAAACTCCATGAATAAATGAGATCCGTAAAAACTGTGACTTTTAATTACAACACTAAGCATACATGAATCTCTCGCATTCTAGAGGCATTTTTGGCTTGTGTAACTAGGTGAACAGTACTATCATTCAGTGGAAAAAAATTGAGCCCAGGGGATTTTCATTCATTCATTCATTCATTCTGCTGGTAGTGTTAGACAATGTAGGAAATGATGATCCAGAGTTTGGACATTTTGAGGTTGAGGAGCCTGAGAGTCCCTCCTTTGGAAATGTCCAGTAGGTAGACAGATACAGAGACCTAGAACTCAAAAAGAGGGCAGGGCTCAAAATACAAATGTTAAGTCCTCAGCATGTTAATGGTCACTGAGATCATGGGAATGGATAAGGCCATTCAGGAGAGTGGGTAGAGTCGGAAGGGAAGAGAGCGGAGTCTGGAACTCTAGGGAACACTGATATGTAAGGTATGGGAGGAGAAGGGGGCAGGTGAAGGAGACCAAAGGGTAAATGGAGAAGCAAAGGAGATCCTGTTTGTCACTGAAACCAAGGAAAAGATTTTTAAGAAGGCGTTGCCCCAGAATATCAAATGTGGCAGAGTGGGCAGGTAAGATAATGATGAAAAAGCAGCAACAATGAAGTCACTGATAACACTGGCAAGTATAGTTTCAGTGCAAAGGTGAGGGTGGAAGGCAGATTACTATAGGAGGTAGAGACAGTAGTAATAAAGTGGAGAGGACGAAGGTGGCAGTCGGATGGGGACATGGGGTAGAAAGAAGATTTCAACTAACATGCAGGAGACTTAAGCATGTTTTAGCACTGATAGGAAAGAACCACTAAAGAGAAAAAGTCAAAGATTTGAGGAGGTATGAATAATGGCACCAGAGAGGACCCATCTCTGAGAATGTCAGAGCGGATGTGAAATGGACAATAGTTGGGGGAATTGGCCCTCGACAGAAGAAGGGGCTCCTCTTTCATCATGAGGAAGGAAAGAGAAAAGAACATGCTGTAATGCAGGCAAGTTTGTCAACAGCTCACTGTTCACTGCTCAGAATTTTTTTTTTTCAAGATTTTATTTGTTTATTTGAGAGAGCGCGAGCAGGAGTGGGTGGGGGAGGAGCAGGAGAGGGAGAGAATTTTTTTTTTTTTTTAAAGATTTTATTTATTTGAGAGAGAGAGAATGAGAGAGAAAGAACACATGAGAGGGGATAGGGTCAGAGGGTGAAGCAGACTCCCTGCCAAGCAGGGAGCCCGATGCGGGACTTGATCCAGGGACTCCAGGATCATGACCTGAGCCGAAGGCAGTCGCTTAACCAACTGAGCCACCCAGGTGCCCTTTTTTTTTTTTTAAAAGACTTTATTTATTTATTTGAGAGAGAGAGAGTGAGAGAGAGCATGAGAGGGGAGAGGGTCAGAGGGAGAAGCAGACTCCCTGCTGAGCAAGGAGCCTGATGTGGGACTCGATCCTGGGACTTCAGGATTATGACCTGAGCTGAAGGCAGTCACTTAACCAAGTGAGCCATCCAGGCGCCCGGAGAGGGAGAGAATCTCAAGCAGACTCCCTGCTGAGCATGGAGCCTGATGCGGGGGCTCAATCCCACAACCCTGAGATCATGACCTGAGCCAAAATCAGGAGTCAGATGCTCAACCGACTGAGCCACCCAGGCTCCCCACCCCAGAACTGTTCTGATGAGAAATTTCATTTAGAAACACACACTACTACTTGACATACAGTAGGTCCTCAAATAAATGTTTGAATACTTGCTTGTTAATAATCTGCTGAATATATTAAAAAAAAATCTTTGTAGCCTCATGCAAGAAAGATTGCCACAGCGCCTGGGTGGCTCAGTTGTTAAGCATCTGCCTTCGGCTCAGGTCATGATCCCAGGGTCCTGGGGTCGAGCCCCGCATTGGCTCCCTGTTCTGCGGGAAGCCTGCTTCTCCCTCTCCCACTCCCCCTGCTTGTGTTCCCTCTCTCACTGTGTCTCTCTCTGTCAAATAAATAAAAATCTTTAAAAAAAAAAAAAAAGAAAAAGAAAGTTGTCATTCAGTGACTTAGCAGATGTCCTAACAAGAAAAGTCATTTAAAAAAAAAGTATGCAAAATTATGCCAATTTTTATAGTATGATAACTGAGTAGTTGTTTTTATGAGTAAAATATGAATTTATGTTCACCTAGAGAGACATGTATTTTTTAAGTTCCCATATGTATAGTCATAGATTATTTTTTCTATATACTTTTTGACCACATTTCTAAACACTTAATAGAAACCATTTGAATAATATAAAAAAGGAAGACTAGCACCCAGTTCACCTGTCAGTTAACGTATAGTTTTTCTATTTATAACTTCTCAGTTTAAGAGCCAGTGAAAGAAAAGCAGGATGATATATGGAAAGAGCAAAGGATAGAGAACCAAGGTGTTTTCTATTATAAACTAGGTGAGTTGTGACTAATCATTTAACCTACTGGGGCTTCAACTTCTTCATTTAGGAATAAGTGTTAAACTAGATGCTAAAATTTCATGATTCCCATGTATCAAAATAAGTATTTTTGACAAGACTATTTTATCATCCAAGAAAATTAATTTATTTTGCTGTAAATATACACATTCTACAAAGCATTAGTTCCCTACCTTCTAGAAAGGACAGTACAGATGAAGAAAGCACAATAAAAGAATGAAGTAACAGAAAAAACCCATTCCTAATCTAAGGAAAGACCTTATACTACAAATTTAAGAATACACAGGATAGTTTGGGAAAATTTAATGAAAACTACACAAAACTTAAAAAAAAAAAGAAAAAAAAAAAAGGAGCTGCCTCAGCCGCAGCTGGCCAACGGGGCCCTCAAAGTCTCTGTCTGGAGCAAGGTGCTGTGGAGCTACATGGCCTGGGAGGACAAGGATGAATTTTTAGATGTGATCTACTGGTTCTGACAGATCATCTCTGTGGTCCTAGGTGTCATTTGGGGAGTGTGAGCATTGCGGGGTTTCCTGGGAATAACGGAATTCTGCCTAATCAATGCAGGAGTCCTGTACTTCTGCTTCAGCAACTACCTACAGACAGGTGAGGAAGAATATGGTGGCACATGGGAGCTCACAAAAGAAGGGTTTATGACATCTTTTGCTTTGTTCATGGTCATTTGGATCATTTTTTACACTGCCATCCACGATGACTGATGGTGTACAGACCCCACCCGCTCTCTGTCCGGTATAAAGGAGCCTCATAGTTACAGCACAGAAACATGATTGTAGGGGCACCCCAGCCACGTGGAACCCGAAAGACCCATGTTTCCTGGACCGAGATTCAGTGTGTTGGGCATCAGTGTTTTCTGCACGGGCTGTGATCTGAAACTTTTTAAAGAACCATCTGCCTTTTGAGGAAGCATTTCTGAATTGTCCATCACCAACCATTTCTTCCTGGATATCATCATGAAACACCTGTTTGCTAATGGGAGCGGTCGTTTAATTTGATGCACCTCTGGATCCAGATGCAACATTAAATTGTCTTCCTCATTTTTCCACCAGGTGTACAGTTTTTAAACTATCAGTGGCATTTCAAGTCTTCTGAAAACAGTGTGGCAGTATGTGCGTGGGCCATGGAGTCTAATAAAACAGTTTTTCCACTGTAGAATGTTTTTGGGTACTTGAATAAATCAAATCTTTAATTGAGGGGAAAAAAAAGAGAAAACCCACAAAGCTTCCCTATTTCAATAAGGTGAAATCCTTCATGAACACATGTACTTAAAATCAAGTTATGTACATAGGAATGAATATATGTTCTCCACAACTCTTAAAAACAAAGGGAAAAGGGATTAACTTTACAGAACTAATAAGCAGATGTGAACTGCGGATTCTATACCTAGCCCAAACTATGCATAGTGTCTGAAGGAAAAAAGGATATTCTGTCAGACATGCAAGGACTAAAAAAACCCAAAACAACAACAAAGCAAAGCAAAGCAAAAAGTTATCACTCAGGTACCCTTTCTGAATAAGACACTTGTGTTGTGTAAGAATAAGAAAAATGAATTAAAAGTTAGACCTTAAGAATCAAAAAAAAAAGGGCAAGAAACCAAGGCAGTAGGTTACCTGTTCTTTCAAAATACTTTATTTTTGAACAAAATGACATTTTTTTGGTTCTTTCTGAACAGTCTAAAAACATGTGTACAAGATAACAGCCTCTCTCCCTTGAGGTGCCTCCCAAACGTGCTCTGTCCTTTTCCTACCATCCAACCTCATCTACACAGTCTACTGGACAGGGAGCAAACTTTAAGCTCAGAAGACTTGGGCTCAAGTCTAATTGCTTTCTCTCTCTTTTTTTTAAGTAGGTTTCATGCCTGGCGTGGAGCCCAATGTGGGGTTTGAACTCACAACCCTGAGATCAAGACCTAAGCTGAGATCAAGAGTTGGACACTTAACTGAGCCACCCAGGTGCCCCAAAATTAAATATTTATCTATTTATCATATAGATAAATTACATATATGATATATGATTATTTATTATATTACTTATATATATTATATATACATAGCACTGTGTAAAGAACAAAATGTTATGAATCCAGACCACTCAAAAGCTTTTTCTATGATACAATTCCTGAGTCCCTGGGTAGAATGATTCTCTTGTTTCGATAAACTCCTGGGACATTTTATAAGTGTCTGGAGGTGCCTTGCAAATAAACAATACTAAGAGCAAGAAAGATGGGGCTTTAGTGAACTTTTGCTGTGTGTTACAGAATATATTAAAAAATATACTCCCCCTTGGGTATTTTCACAAGCATAAATTATTGAAAGGGAGCTCTAGAGTATCAGAGGAGGTTTATCTGCTACAGTGATATTAAGTAGTGAATTCAAAACAACATGCACAGGCCATGAGGACTGATTTGGAGATACAGATAAGGAGGAGAAGAATGTAGAATGCTTACATTTTTGAGATTGGGAGTGAAATGAGCCAGTGACACAGTTGGAATGTGACAAAATAGCAGGAAAACTGTGCTGTGAAGGCTCTACTCTGGCTATTTTGGTAATTCTTAAAATAATGATAATGATATAATAATGAGGAAAAACTCAGGCAAAAGAAGTGAATTAAAATAAAAGTCACGGCAACACGGTCTAGTGAGTGCTACTTTGAAGGGAGGTCTGGGGACGAGATGGAAGAGGGGAGAGATCTGGGTGGCAGTGAAAGGATGTGGTTAGGGGTTGAACAGAGAAGGACTATACTGAGCACGTGGGCTGGGAGATTTCTTGAGTGGCAGAGACCCACCATGGTATCTCCTGCTGACTGTGACCACAGTCAGTGTGAGCTCCGTGATTATGCATCACACAGCATTGCTTGACAGGTCTGATACCATTCCTCACAAGGAAGGAAACCCCAGGGGGGTCACAGTAGGTGAGTCAGAAAAACTGCAATGAATATTTTAAATATCTTCTTAATTTTTTCTTTTTTTTTTTTTTGTATGCTGGTTTTATATGGGTGACCTTAGTAAAAATTACTGTCAGATTCATTTTGGCTTACTATCAGTTGGCACTAATATATAGTTTCTCAAACGAGGAACTGGCAATAGCTAATATTGCAGGTATTACTGAATTCCTAGTTGCTTCACGAAGGCTTACACTATATTAGTATAATGAGAGAGCTTATAGTGCTCAGTTGTATATAATTACAAATGCTTATCATCTGTATTAGTAACTTAATGACTGAGTTAATTTTTCCATGAATAGAAATGCATTAATAGAAATTGTAAAGGAAATTTATGGTTGCTTTTAAAAGGTTCTTTACTAATTTAGCCTATAAGCAAAATTTTGGAACCAATTATTTTCTTTTGCAGGGACTATGAACAATCTTTTCTATGTTTCTGGGGCTGTTATTTCTAAAACTGTCTCTGCCTTGGATGCAGAGAAAATAGTGATGTCTATAGGACACTCCAAGGAAGACAGTCATTTGAACTTTCTGAAAGTCATTCTATCCCATAAGAAATGACCAAAATGCAGAGACTTTCGTGTCCAGGATGGTACACAGAGGTGATACTTAAAAAAAAACAAACAAAAAACCTTATGGGACCCTGAACTGGCCTCAAAAGATAACAATAGAAGATAAAATGTTAACAACTTTTCTAAAAAAAAAGTCAACAACTTTTTTTAGACACCAGCTCTAGAAAATTCCCAGAAATTGCCTTTGAAATGTGGTTGCAGTCTGTGAACAAGGAAATATATAAAATTTTAACTAGAAAGAAAATGTCACTAAATAAGTTTATTCCAATGCTATGCTAATGATGACTCACGAAAATGAAATGAAGCAAACATGTAAGGTCCAAAATCAATACTATGGTTACTTCCTCATTTCATTAAGATAAAATCAGACTTGGGTGTAAGCTAGTTTCTAAGCCACAATGTTTGGAAATAGCATTTGATTAGGAGAAGCCTGAGAATTTCTTCTGAAACCAGTAAACAGGTTTCAGGACAGAAACTTCTTTTTTTCTTTGAGATAACAGAAAGGTGTTCAATCATGGGTTTGTTTTAAATATTTCTACCCCTATTTTCTCTTACACTGTTTCTTTGCCCCAGCCTAGAATCATGTTTGGGTCTCCATCCTAAAAATAAATACATAAAGCTATTGTTTTTTCCTGTTTTCCCCCTTTTACCTAATTCACTTTTCTCCTCTTCATCAACAAAGTTCCCAAAAGCACAATTACACTCGACACTTCGGCTGCTTCACCACCTGCCCACCCCCTGACTCCACGAAACTTGGATTCTGCCCCAATGACTCTAATGAGACTACTCTCTCAAGTTCACCACTGGGCAGCCACATGCGAAAGAATGAAATTAGACCACTATCTTACACAATACACAACAATTAACTCAAACTGGATTCAAGACTTGAACATGAGACTTGGAATCATAAAACTCCCAGAAGAAGACACAGCTAGGTAAGCTCCTTGACATAATCTTGACTATGATTCTTGAGGCTTGACTCCAAAAGCAAAGGCGACAAAAACAAACAAGTAACACTACATCAAACTAAGAAGCTTCTGCAGAGCAAAGGAAATCATCAACAAAATGAAAAGGCAGTCTACTGAATAGGAGAAAATATTTGCAAATCATATATCCAATAAGGGGTTAAGATCCAAAATTAGAACTCCTACAACTCAATAACAACAACAAAAAACCTGATTAAAGAATGGGCAGAGGAAATGGGTAGAATTTTTTCAAAGAAGACATACAGATGACCAACAGGTATAGGGAAAGATACTCAACATCACTAATCATCAGGGCAATGCAAATCAAAACCACGATAAGCTATCACTTCACACCTGTCAGAAAGGGTAGAATCAAAAAGACAAGAAATAAGTACTGGTAAGGATGTGGAAAAAGGAAATGCTTGTACACTGTTGGTAGGAATGTAAATTGGTACAGCCACTATGGAAAACAGTATGGAGGTTCCTCAAAAAATTAAAAATAAAACTACCATAAAACCATTCCATTGTTGAGTATTTATAGAAAAAAAAACCCCCAAACAAAAATTATTTACAATAACAAACAAGCATTATTTACAATAGCCAAGATATGGAAACAGCCTAAGTGTCCTGACATATGAATGGATAAGTGGATCAAACAGATAACTTCCAGTTATAAAATAAGTAAGTCACAAGGATATAATGTACAGCATGGTGACTATAGTAATAATACTGTATTGCATATCTGAAAATTGCTGAGAGTAGATTTTAAAAGTTTTCATCACAAGAAAAAAAATTTTTTGTAACTATGTCTGGTGGCAGATGACTTACTGTAGTGGTCATTTTGTAACGTATACAAGTATGAAATCATTACATTGTACATCTGAAACTAATATGTCAATCATTCCTCAAAAAAAAAAAAAGTTCACCAGACTTGCTGATTTTCAAATAAAGAGAGCAGCTCTTACACCACTCTCTCTCTCATACAGTGGCAGAGCTGGACACTCTCTCAAGATTTTTCCTCAGTTAGCTTCTGTGATACCACATTCCTCTCGAAAATTTTGGACTCATTTTCCTTAATTAGATCTTCATCTACCAAGGTTCTATCCTCTGGCCTTTATGTTTTATTCTATACGCTATCTCTGGCTTTAATTACCTGTCCATGTGGATTATTTAAAAATCTAGTTATGCAATCCTGACTACCCTGCTCAGTTTCAGACAGAAACTTTCAGCTGCCTACCATACATCATCACAGACCTTGCTTTACCTCACATTCCAATGTTCATGGGAGAGAGCTCAGAATGGGCAAGAGAGGAATAGATTGAAAGCAATAGGAATATCCAAAACAGAAGAATTGTTACTTATAGTTCATTCATGAAAAAATATTAGGTATGACACTATTAAAATAATATGCTAAAGTGTTTAATAATGTGGAAAATGCTTATAATAGTAAAAAAATAGCAGAATAAAAATTGTGTATGTAATTTGGCTTCAACTGTGTAAAAAATGAACTGGAAGAAACTGGAAAGGTACATTTCAAAAATTTAACAGTAATTATCTTGGATGGGTAATATTTTCATCTTTGTAATTTTATGTATTTTCCTACAAATTTTCTATACTGATCTTGAATTAATTTTAGGATCAGAAAAAAAGGGTATGGTGGGTTCAAGGTCATATTGCATACAGAATAAAATTCTGTCTTCACAGAATGGCATCCAAGGCCTACCAAAATCTGGCCCCTGTTGCTGTCTTGTCCTTCACTACAGCCCCCAAACATTTGCTGTTCAGCTTCACTACCTAGACATGCTCTCAGCACTGTCCACTTTTATGGTTCTGTGCTCCTGCTTATCAAGTCTGTTTCTCTCCTACCCCAAAGTAGGACATTTTGACCCTGAAGATCTTTGCTCCCTAAACCATAATATAGAGCTGGAGAGCAACGCTCAAAATTTTCTCTTGGTTTAGCTAAGAAAGAAAAATTCTAGAAGTTTTTTTTTATCCAATCCATAATGAATATTATTGGTATCAATAATAAACATAAAAGTGACTAAAGGGGCACCTGGGTGGCTCAGTCCATTAAGTGCTGACCTTCAGTTTTGGCTCAGGTCATGGTCTCATGGGTCTTGAGATCAAGCCCTGTGAGGGGTTGCGTGCTCAGGGGGGAGTCTGAAGATTCTTTCCCTCTGCCCCTCCCCTCACTCTCGGGCCGGCATTCATGCTCTCTCTCCCAAATAAATAAATAAATCTTTTTGAAAAAAGTAGCTGAAATAACTCACTAGCTAAAATGATTAAAATTGCTTTTGGCTATATGAACTGCCACAAAAATTAATTCTTAACACAGTTTATTTATTTTAGAGAGAGAGAGAGCAAGAGCGCGCACTTGCGCTTGAGCTGGGGGGGAGAGAGAGGAAGAGGGAAAGAATCCCAAGCAGACTGCACTGAGCGCAGAGCCCAATGCAGGGCTCCATCTCATGACCCTGAGATCATGACCTGAGCTAGAACAAAGAGTCCTACGTTTAAAGGACTGAGCCACTCAGGCACCCCTCTTAACATAGTTTAGACATGTAAAATATGATCCGGAGAAACTGGACTTTATAAAAAAAATAGCTACTATACACATTCTAACAGATTAATAAAAATTAGGATATTATAATTTTTATACTTGTTTTATAACTCATGCTTATTGCAAAATATATAGAGAATAATCACCAAGAAAAATAATTTTTTCACTTCAGAAAAACTGAAGTGAAAAGTAATAGAAATAGTTCAACTGCCCGGAATAGTGCCTGGCACATAGTAGACACATGATTATTTGTTAAATGAAAGAATGAACTGTATAGAAAACTGTCCAAGGACTTAGATTGGTTTAATAGAGTTTTGTCAGAAAATGCTATTTATTATTATTATTATTATTTTAGAGAGAAAGAGCTCAAGCATAAGCAGTGGGGGAGAGGGAGGGGGAGAGAATCTAAAGCAGGCTCCACGCCCAGCATAGAGGCTGACATGGGGCTCAATCTCACAATCCACGAGACCACGACTTGAGCTGAAATCAAGAGTCAGATGCTTAACCGACTGAGCCACCCAGGTACCCCTATTATTATTTATTTTTATTTTTATTATTTAAGTAGGCTCCACTCCCAACATGGACTTGAACTCATAACCCTGAGACCAAGAGCTGCATGCTCTATGGACTGAGCCAGCCAGGTGCACCAGAAAATGCTTTTTAAAAACAACTTTATTGAGATATAATTCCCACACTATATGATTCAACCATTTAAAATGTACAATTCAATGGTTTTTAGTGTATTCAGATTGTGAAACCACCACAATCTGTTTTAGAACCTTTTCATCACCTCCAAAAGAAACCTCATCAGCAGTCACTGCCCTTTTCCCTCCAACCCTTTAGGCCTGGGCAACTACTAATTTACTTTCTGTCTCAATAGACTGAATTTATATGAAATGCCCAGAATAGGAAATCATATAATATGTAGCCTTTTGTTATGGTTTCTTTCACTTAGCATGATGTTTTCAAGGTTCATCCATGTTGTAGCATGTATCAGTACTTCATTTTTTTATTGCTGAGTAATATTCCATTGTACGGGTGTCCCACATTTACCCATTTGATCAGCTGACAGACATTGGGGTTGTTTTGACTTTTGACTATTATGATTAATGTTGCTATGAAAAGTCTTGTATAAGTGTTTGTGTTGACATGTTTTTTTATAGAATTTTATTTACTTTTTTAAAGATTTATTTATTTATTTGAGAGAGAGAGACAGCAAAAGAGGGAACACAAGCAGGGGGAGTGGAGAAGGAGAAGCAGGCTTCCCACTGAGCAAGGAGCCTGATGTGGGGTTCAATCTCAGGACCCTGGAATCATGACCTGAGCTGAAGGCAGATGCTTAACGACTGAGCCACCCAGGCGCCCCTGTGTTGACATGTTTTTTCTTTTTTTAAAAAATATTTTATTTTTACTTATTTATTTATTTATTTATTTTTAAAAAGATTTTATTTATTTATTTGACAAAGAGAGAGTGAGAGAGCACAAGCAGGGGGAAGAGAAAAGGGAGAGGGAGAAGCAGGCTCCCCGCTGAGCAGGGACCACAACGTGGGGCTTGATCCCAGACCTGAGCCAAAGGCAGACACTTAACCATCTGAGCCACGCAGGTGCCCCTAAAGATTTTATTTTTAAGTAATCTGTACGCCCAAAGTGGGGCTCAAATTTACAACCCCAAGATCAAGAGTCCCATGTTCCACCAAACGAACCAGCCAGGCGCCACTGTGTTGACTTGTTTTCATTTCTCTTGGGTAGATTAGAGGAACTGCCAGATCATATGGAACTCTGTTTAACATCTGAGGAATTGCCAGTCTGTTTTACAAAGTGGCTGCACTAGAAAATGCTTTCCTGATGAAGATTCAGTATTAATGTACTGCTCTTTAAGATGGTTTTTAATAATAAATGCAAGTCAAAAAGTTATTAAAGTCAAAATGCTGGACATTCTACCATCCCATTTCCCCCCTACTGGATAAGTCCTACTAATCTTTCAAAGCTTAGTTCACACGCTACCTCTTCTAAGGAGTCTTTCCTATTTTCTCAGTCAGAATTCATAGCTCCCTTTCTCCTTTGAACTGCCATACAATTCGATTTGTACATTTACTGTAGACTTTGTCACTCTGCCCTATATTGTATTTAACAATATATGCATCAGTATCTCTCACTAAACTACAGACTTTTTGATGATAAAAATTATATTTTATACCTATGTTTATAGTAACAATTATATTATTACATATATTAATATATATTATTTTATTATAATATATTCATAAATTGTTATGATGGATATATCATTTGAGATAATGAAAAGGGCTCATGCAAAAGATGAAAGTAAATGTCCTATACAGTACTTTCATAGAGCAAATTTATTGGGGTGCCTGGGTGCCTCAGTCCGTTAAGCATCTGCCTTCGGCTCAGGTCATGATCCTCGGGTCCTGGGATGGAGCCCCACATCAGGCTCCCTGCTCAGCGAGGAGTCTGCTTCTCCCTCTCCCTCTGCTCTTCCCCCTGCTCCTGCTTGCTCTCTCTCTGATGCTGTGTCTCTTTCTCAAATGAATTTTAAAAAATCTTCAAAAAAAGAACAAATTTATTAAGGTAATACATTTAATAAAAGATAAATTTGAAATAATATTATCAATAAATGTTATTTGTTGATGAACAAAATATATCTCAAGACTTACAGTACAAGCAAAAATGGCTTAAATAAGCACAAATACAAGTGGGAGCAAGAGGGACTTGCCTAAAATTGTTAAGTAAAAATTAATTACTACATAAACCTATTTGTCTTAATTTTATTAGATCACATTAGTTTGCAGAATGACTGAACGGACTCATCAATGCTATTGCAGAAAATTCATGGCAAAATGTTCCTGTATTATGAAGTTTAAAAAGGAGAAAACATTCTTCTTAATACTTATCAACTTTACTTAAATATGTAATTAATTGGCCTGATCTAATAAAAATGGGGGGGGGGCTGAAATACTTATTCATTTAAAAATTGTGGAAAGGGGCGCCTGGGTGGCTCAATCAGTTAAGTGTCCAACTCCTGGTTTTGGTTCAGGTCATGATCTCAGGGTTGTGCGACTGAGCCCAGTCTCAGGCTCCACACATAGTGTGGAGTCCGCTTGAGATTCTCTCTCTCCTTCTCCCTCTGACCCTTCCCCCCATTCTCTCTCTCAAAAAAAACCCCAAAAAACCAAAAAACCCAAAAAACAAAACCTATGGTAAAATACACATAACATAAAATTTACTATCTTAACCATTTTTAAGTGTGCAGTTCAGTAGTCTTAAATACATTCATATTGTATCAAATCTCTAACAACTCTTTTCCTCTTGTAAAAGTGAAACTCTGTACACATTAAACAATTTCCCATTCCTTCCTCCCCCCAGGTCCTAGCAACCATCATTCTACTTTCTGTCTCTATGAATATGACCACCCTAGGTAACTCACATAAATGAAATTTTATATAAATTAATATATACAAATAAATATACACAAATTCATAAATTATATATATAAAATCAATATATAAAAATATATAAATATATAATACATAAAAACAAAAAAAAATATATATAAATGATGTATACACACACACACACACACACACACACATAGTGAATGGTAGGTGAACAGATTATTTGTGGTACATTCAGACCACCTAATTATTATTTGGTGATAAAAAGAAATGAGCTATCAAGCTATGAAGACATGGAAGAACCTTAAAAGCATATTACTGAGTGAAAGAAGCCAATCTGAATAAGGTTACCTACTATATGATTCCAAGTATATGACACTCTAGAAAAGGCTAATCCAAGGTGCCTGGGGTTAAGGAAAAGGAGGGATGAATAGATGACAAAGATTTTTAGGGCACTGAAACTATTCTGTATACTGTAAGGGTGGATACATGTCAGAACACATTTGTCAAAGCCCACATGATATAGAACACCAAGAGTGAACCTGAATGAAAACCATGGGTTTCATCATGGGTGATAATGATGTGTCAATGTAGGTCCATGAATTGTAACAAATGTACCCTCTGGTGGGAGATGTGGATCCTGCTCCCTGAGCACATCTCTGACTCCAGCAACTCTGTCACAACCTCATTCCTTTCACACGTACTTTTCTTTACAATCACTGAAGCCTGCATCTTCTAACCATTTTGTTTTCCTATCTATCTTCCTGGCCTGGTTTCTTTCCTTATGAAGTGTGGACCCCATGAGCGACTGCTTAAAATTCCTCTCTCACCAACACTCTAATTCCCTAGCCTCCTTGGCCTTTTCACATACCTACAACATCTAAACCTGGATCAAACCTTCTATCCATTTTTTCCTATCTCAAACCTATGAGCACTGCTGGAGAAAAATGCATGAACATACACACACTGCCATCACTAAAATTCATGGTTTTTTTTTAGAGAGAGAGAGAGAGAGAGAGCGTGCAATCATGGGGGGAGGGGCAGAGGGAGAGAGAGAGAATCCCAAGCAGGCTCCATGATCAGTGCGGAGCCCAACACGGGGCTTGATCTCTGGACCCTGAGATCATGACCTGAGCCAAAATCAAGAGTTGGGATGCTTAACTGACTGAGGTGCCCAGGTGCCCCTAAAGTTATGTTTTAAATTCTAGTTGGGCCTTTTGGATTTGTCTTTGGTCAGCTTTCTCTCCTCACTTATAGAAGCTTTTCTGATCTTTTATCATTATCCTCATGTTCCTTTTCTCCCTTTTTCAGTTGCTACTGAGAAAGCTAAGGTTGTCAGATGAGAATTCTCTTAAACTCCAGCCTTAAGCCAATCTACTAACTTTGCATAAGTCACTCCTCTGCTTTTGGCTCCGTAGAGCCTACAGTATCAAAATTAAGTCCAGACTCCTTGTAGAGACCATTCTCTCTCCCTCTCTTTATGTGTCAGCAGTAATACACAATTATAGTAGCGCCCCCCCCCCCGGCCTTATCCGTGGGGGATATGTTCCAAGACTCCCACTGGATGCCTGAAATCCGATAGTATGGAATCCTATGTGTACTATGTTTTTTCCTATGCATACATACTTATGATAAAGTTTAATTTATAAATTAGGCACAGTTAGAGATTGGCAAAGATAACTAACAATGGAACAGAATTATAATATACAGCAACAAAAGTTATGTGAATGTGGTCTCTCTTAAAATATTGTACTATACTCACCCTTCTTTTTGTGATGTGAGATGATGAAATGTCTGTGATGAGTGAGGCAAATGACATAGGCATTGTGACATAGCCTTAGGCTACTGCTGACCTTCTGACCAAATGTTAGAGGGAGGATCATCTGCTTCCTTACCGCAGCTGACCTATGGTAACTGAAACTGCAAAAAGCAGAACCATAAATAAGGGTGGAAAATGCTACACACAGGTATCCCTCACTTTCTGAAAGCTTGTGTCTTGCCATTTCACATTTAAAAAGACCTACATTGGTGCCTGCTAAATGAAAGAAATCTGAAGAGGATTTTTGCTTTCAAGAAAAAACTGTTACTAGAATAAGGTGGATCTTTCCTAAATGTGAAGTGCCGGAATGTGAATTTTTGGAAAGGGGGGGTGGTACTCTCTCCCTTATGCCACTGGCTTATGAAAGATTTCATAGGAATGTTCTATGTTGGATAGCGGGGTAAACCTGTATTCATAGTGCTCCCAGTACATACCATGCCCGTTCCTTGCCACTGTGTATATGTACTGTTCCTTCTATCATTTCATTTCCTTCTCCAGCTAGACTTTTTTCAAAACCTTGCTAAGGAATTCTCTTCCATTGCCCCCCCCACCGCCAAAAAAAACAGTTAAACACTTCTTTCTACCTTTTCTTGTATTTATTTTTTACTACCGTAAATTTTACACTGCATGGAAATTTTTCATAAAGGCAATTAAAAGGACAAATCTGGGTAAAATGACTGGTGGGTAGAAACAAGAATTATAAGAATTGAGTGAGAGGTAAAATCAGAGTGGGACAGTGAGGAAAGATTTCATCCATTCAACAGACAACCGACATTTGTTAAGGACACAGTATGTGTAGTAAACACTGCAGCCAAGCAGTGGGTGGACTGTAGGTTGGGACAGGTATGGGCATAAAGCCAATGAGACACTTGATTTAGTTCTTGAAGAATGGTTGGAATTTGAATCAACTACAAGAATGGTGAAGAAGAGGTGGGAAAAGGAGAGCACCAAGGAGACAGAAACACACAAACATTTGGCTGCTATAAGCTGACCAGTCTTGGCTAAAATGGGTGATTTAGGAAGAGCATTATTAGGAAATACAACTGAAAGCCTAATCATAGAATCCTGGAGTCAGAAAGGGCCACGAGCACCATCTATGTCACCAATCCTTCTAATGAAGGACAGCGTCCCTGACAAAAGGACAGGGTACCGAGGTAGCGTATTCACTCCTGTATTCCTCTAAATATTAGAGATTACTTTTCTAATATTATACTGGATAGAGACATGCCTTCTTTAACATGTCCCCAGTGATCCTAGGTTCTGTCCTCTGATGCACCCAGCATAAGCCTATTCCTTCTTTATGGGACAGTCTTTCAAAAATCTTTCATTTAATTGATTTGTGACCTGGAACAAATTATGTTGCTTTTCTGAGGATCAACTTTCTCATTTCTAAAACAGTGGTGTGATAGGGGTGCCAGGGTGGCTCAGTAAGTTAAGCATCCGACTTTTTTTCTTTTTTAAAGATTTTATTTATTTGTCAGAGAAAGAGAGAAAGAGAGAGAGAGAGCACACATAAGCAGGCTCCCCACTCAGCAAGAAGCCCAATGTGGGACACAGTCCTAGGACCCTGGGATCATGACCTGAGCCGAAGGCAGATGCTTAACCGATTGAGCCACCCAGGCATCCCAAGCATCCTGACTCTTGACCTCAGCTCAGGTCTTGGTCTCAGGGTTGTGACTTTGGCCCCGTGTTGGGCTCCACGCTGGGCATGGAGCCTACTTAAAACAAAACCCAAAACAAAACAGTGGTGTGATCGAGGCTAACTGTCCCCTGATATCTGTCCTCCCCTTCTCTTTATCATAATTGAATCTTTTTCTGGGCACTTGACATCCAGCAAAGACTACATTTCTCAACCTTTCTTGGGGCTGGATGTGGCTTTCTGCTTAAGTTCTGGTCAATGGGCTCTGGGCAATAGGGACCTCCCCTTCCCCTTTCCTTCTTTCTAGTGGCTAGAATTCGGATGTGGGGTGAACTAACTTAGTCTCTGTGGATGAGAACAATACCCTGGGCATGACAGAGCAACAAGATAAAGCCAGGGCCCCTGACAACTTGACAGAGCAGAGCCACATCAGCTTGGAATTTACAGGAGAGAAATAAACTTCTATATCTTTTAGGCCACTTATTACTTTTTAATATATGTGTTACAGCACCCAACATATATCCTAACCCAATAGGAGATAACACCTCTATAAAAGGGATTTTATAAGAATTAAATAAAATTAAAGTAAAATATACATACACACAATTTTTTTGTTTTATTATTTGAAGACTATCATCTCCTCTCTTGAGACTCACCTCATAATTCAAGATTCTTCAGAATCTTTTTTTTAAAGATTTATTTATTTATTTGAGAGAGCGAGAGGGCAGGGAGGGGCAGAGGGAGAGGGAGAGAGAAATTAGCAGACTCTGCGCCAAGCACAGAGCCCGATGCAGGGCTCTATCTCACGACCCTGAGATCAGGACCTGAGTCGAAACCAAGAGTCAGACGCTTAACCAACCAGCCACCCAGGCGCCTCAGATTCCTCAGAATCTTTATACACTTCTCTGGATCTCTATTCGATAGTATCCCTCAAAGGCTTATACCCCAAATTGAACATTAATTCTTTATAAGCCATGTACATAGAACAGCATATACTTCCCCAAATGACTTCCTTATATATTTAATTTAGGGGTCTCTGTGTTATTGTCATCCTTAGCAAAGCTACAACAGATCCTCTCTCCAAATACCTGTATTCTTTCAATAAATATTTATAAATTGCCTACTGTGCAAGACTTAGTGATATAATAGTGAATATTAACTTACTGGTGTAAAATGGCATTAATAATATTTTTACAAGGCACAACTATCCAGTAATGAGACTGAATTTTGAGGACTTCCTGCTGGAATGTCACACCTTGGGGGGAAAAAAGCATATGCATGAGTACTATGTTTCTTATGTTTGATATACAATAATTTGGGACAAATCTAGAGGGGCCAGGTCTAGTGACCTCTTTAGTGGTGTCACATATGAGAACAAGTTTTCTGAGACTAGCATTCAGAAAAAGTCATACCATATATATTTATTTACAATTTCGTTAAAACATAAAAATGAGAAAACATATAACATAAAATTTGAAAGGCAGCAGAATTTAGTGATCAAGAGTGTACCCTACCTCCCAGCTCTGATGTTTACTAACTGTATAACTTTCAATGCCTCTTTGTACTTCTGTTTCCTCAGGTATAAAATGAAAGTAATAACAGCAATAATGTAATAATAGTACCTTCCTACTAGGGGTATTTTGAGGATATAAAGGCTTAGAAAAGTTTCTGGCACATGGGAAAAGTATACAAAAAATGTAAGCTACCATTATTACAATACTGTATTACATGAATAGATGATCCCATTTCTGGTCAGGGTATAAAGAAGTCTGTGACACATACTCAATGGTGAAAAGCTGAAAGCTTTCTCCCTAAGATCAGGAACAAGACAAGGATGTCCTCTCTCACCACTTGTGTTCAACATAGTACTGAAAGTCCTAGACACAGCAATCAGACAAGAAATAAAAGGCATCCAAGTTGGTAAGGAAGAAGTAAAATGTCACTATTTGCCGATGACATGATACTATCTATATACAGAAAACCTTAAAGATTCCACCAAAAAACTACCAGAACTGATAAATGAATTCAGTAAAGTTGTGGGATACAAAAATCAATATACAGAGACCTGTTGCATTTAAATACACTAATAATCAAAAAGGAAATTAAGAAAATCCCATTTACAATTGCACCCAACAAAATAAAATACCTAGGAATAAACTTAACCGAGGAGGTGAAAGACCTGTATTCTGAAAACTCTAAAACAATGATGAAAGAAATTGAAGATGATTGGAAAGATATTCCATGCTCATGGATTGAGAGAAAAAATATTGTTAAAATGTCCATATCCACACAAAGCAATCGACAGATTTAATACAATCCCTATCAAATTAGCAACAGCTTTTCACAGGACTGGAACCACAAAAGACCCTGAATAGCCAAAGTAATCTTGAAAAGAAGAACAAAACTGAAGATACACAATCCCAGATAACAATATATACTACAAAGCTGTAGTAATCAAAACAGTATGGTACTGTCACAAAAACAGACAAATCAATGGGACAAAATCGAGAGCCCAGAAATAAACCCATGAGTATTTCGTCAATTAATCCTCAACAAAGGAAGCAAGAATTTGCAATGGGAAAAAGACAGTCTCTTCAACAAATGGTGTTGGTTAACCTGGACAACTACATACAGAAGACTGAAATTGAACCACTTTCTTACACTATACACAAAAATAAACTCAAAATGGATTAGAAACCCAAATGTGAGACCCGAAACCATAAAAATCCTAGAAGAGAGCACAGGCAGTAATTTCTCTGACATCAACTGCAGCAACATTTTTCTAGACTGTCTCCTAAGGCAAGGAAACAAAAGCAAAAACAAACTAGTGGGATTACATCAAAATAAAAAGCTTTTGCACAGCAAAGAAAACAATCAACCAAACAAAAGACAATGTACTGAATGGAAAAAGATATCTGCAAATAATATATCTGATAAGGGCTTAATATCCAAAATATATTAAGAACTTACACAACTCAATTACCTCCCCCCAATAATCCAATTAAAATAGGTGGAAGACACGAACAGACATTTCGCCAAAGAACATCCAGATGGCCAACAGACACATGAAAAGATGCTAAACATCACTCATCATCAGGGAAATGCAAATCAAAACCACAATAAGATATCACCTCACACCTGTCAAAATGGTTAAAATCAAAAACATAAGAAACAAGTATTGGAGAGGATGTGGAGAAAAAGGAACCCTTGTGCACTGTTGGTAGGAATGCAAACTGGTGCAGCCACTGTGGAAGACAGTATAGAGGTTCCACAAAAAATTAACCATAGAACTATCATATGATCCAGTTATCACACTACTGGGTATTTACCCAGAGAATATGAGAACACTAATTGGAAAGGATATATGTACCCTTAGGTTTACTGCAGCATTATTTACAATAGCCAAATTATGGAAGCAGCCCCAGTGTCCATCAATTGATGAATGGATAAAGAAGATGTGGTGTATTTGTGTGCTATAAAAAAGAATGAAATTTTGCCATGTGCAACAACATGGATAGATCTAGACAGTATAATGTGAAATAAGTCAGTCAGAAAAAGACAAATACTACATGATTTCACTCATATGTGGAATTTAAGAAATGAAACTATGAACAAAGAAAAAAGACAAAAAATCAGTCTTAAATATAGAGAATAAACTGGTGGTTACTGAGGAGAGGTGGCTGGGGGAATGGGTGAAATAGGTGATGGGGATTAAGAGTGCACTTATCATGATGAGCACTGAGTAATGTATAGAATTGCTGAATCACTATATTCTATACCTGGAACTAATATAACACTATATGCTAATTATACTAGAATTAAAAAATAAATAATTAAAAAAAAGAATTCTGGGATGGGAGGAGGGAGGGAGTCCAAGATGGGAGCCTAGGAAGATCCTGAACTCTCACCTCCTCCCACAGATATGCCAAATCTATAGCTACATATGGATCATTTCTCTCTGATAAAGATCTAAAAACTAGATGAAGTACTCTCCACAACAAAGGAAAAAGGGACCACATCAAGATGGGTAGGCGAGGCAGAGACACAGCCTTACAAAAAAACCCCCAAAAACCCACTTCTGGTGTGGTGACCCAGAATAGGGATGGATCTCACCAGACAGACACTTCTCTGGAGGAGTCAGGGATTGGTGCTCCACAATGGGCCCCCAGTCCCTGGGATCTGAACCACGAAGACGAGCCCCTGGAATGTCTGGCTTGTAAAACCAATAGGTCTGATAGGTAAAACTGTAAAACTCAATAGGTCTGGGGGTCCCAAAGTGCTATAGGAAACTGAGATTCCACTCTTGGAGGGCTCATGTACAGTCTCACTCACCCTGAGACCCAGTGAAAAAATAGCAGTTTGAAAAGAGGCAAGGTTTTGTGTGGGAGAGATTCATTTGCTGATCTGGGGACATTGGTTGGAGGAGTAGGGGACAGTTTAGATGCTTCCCAGATATGGATGAACTGGTAGACACCACTGTTTCACTCTCCACACTGCCTACCAGCACAGGTGGGTGACCTTGGATGTGGTACCCTCTCACTGTCTTGCTGGGATGGGTCAGGTGAGCAGTCATGGCACATGCTGAGACCAGAGAGCATAAACAGTTGTGGAGTTCTCCTGCTCCCTAGCTAAAGTCTGCCAGCACTGGCTGTTGCAACCCATCCCTGCCCTCCCCTGGCTGGGGCTGGCAAGTGTGAGTAGTTGGGGCATCCTCCCACTCCCAAGCCTAAAGTCAGTGCATGCACACAGACAAGGCACTCACTCTCTTGCTACATTGCTGAATACCACCAGTGCAAGAAGTCAAGACATTTTCCCACTGCTTTTCTAAAGCTGGGGAGTGTGTCCAACCCCCTACACCTTCCAGCTCCTTTACTAAAGCCAGTGGGCATGTGCAATCCATATAGGGGACATCTGTTGATTGTCTGACCCTCGTGGCCAAGAGGACCAGCATTCTAGAGCTCCCCAGGACTGTAAAAGTCCAAAAGACAGCTCTTGGTAGGCCACTATGCCCTGGGCACTACAAAGACAGCAGACTGAAACATAACCCTAGTCTTCCTGTGAAAAAGGCCTATTTACTTAGCCTGAAGCTTCAGCCTGAGGGATAGGCTTCAGGTTTCCCACACATCTAGAGGCTAAGGAGGCATATCCAGGGAATGTAAGCAGGGAAATACCATCCTTGTGCATCCCACTAGCCTTGCTACAGCTCAATGAGCCTTCCCAGATTTTTGCAACTGTTGCCCAGGGTCAAGATCTCCTGGTCTGGAGGCTAAGAGAGATTATGACTGTGGCTCCATTGGATTTTTATATATTTGCAAACTTTTAAAAGCTCCTGCCTGAGGGTCTGACTTCCAAACTAGGTGATAAATGAGATTCCTTCCCTTGGATCACTAATAGGTCTTGGCACAACCTCAACAACAGGGGCATATCAAGAATAAATCAGGTGGCTTAGATAATCGCAAAGATTTGAGAGACAGCCAAGAGTTAGGGCAATGTTGAATGAGAATGAGCATCACTTACACAAGGCCACTCCTTCAAGATAGAGAGGTAGCTGTTTCACTTAATACATAGAAAAAACACAGAGAGTCAAGTAAAATAAGGAAACAAAGAAACATGTTCCAAATAGAAAAACAAGACAAAACCTCAGAAAAAGGCCTTAATGATATAGGGATAAGTAATCCACCTGATAGAAAAATCAAAGTAATGGTCATAAAAGTGTTCACCAAACTCTGGAGAAGAATGGATGAACACAGTAAGAACGTCAACAAAGATATAGAAAACGTTAAAAAAAAGTACCGAACAGAAGTCACAGAGCTGAAGAATACAAGAGCCAAACTGAAAAATATACCATAGAGGTTCAACAGTATACTGGATGAAGGAGAACTATGGATCAGTGAACTGGAAGATAAAGAATTGGAACTCACCCAAACAGAGCAGAAAACAGAAATGAGAATTTAAAAAATGAAGATAATTTAAGGAATATCTAGGACAACATCAAGTGAAATAATATTTGTGTTTTAGGGGTCCCACAAGGGTAAGAAAGAGAGTAAGTGGCAGAACACTTACTTGAAGAACTATGGCTGAAAACTTCCCTAACCTAGAGAAGGAAACACACGTCCAGGTCCAGGAGGTCCAGAGAGTTCCAAATACAATGAACCCAAAGAGAGCTACCAAGACACATTATGATTAAAATAAAAAGTTAAAGAGAGAATCTTAAAAGCTGCAAGAGAAAAACAAAAATTGTTATGTATAAGGGAAACCCCATAAGGCTATCAGCAGAAACTTTGCAGGTCAAAAGAGAGTAGCATGAGATATCAAAGGGCTGAAAGGAAAAAAAAAATTTCCAACCAAGAATACTCTACCCACCAAGGTTATCATTCAGATTTGAAGGAGAGATAAAGAGTTTTCCAGACAACCAAAAGCGAAAGTTCATCACTACTAAACTGGCCTTACAGAAATATTAAAGAGACTTCTTTAAGCTGAAAAGAAATAGAACTAATTAATAAGAAGAAAACATATGAAAGTAAAAATCTCACTGGACAAGGTAAATATACAGTAAAGGTAGTGGACTAATAACTTATAAAGCTATCAAAAGGCTAAAAGACAAAAGTAGTAAAATTAACTAAAACCACAAGAATTAGTTAAGGGATTTATAAAATTAAATGGTGTAAAAAATGACACCAAAAACACAACGTGGCAGGGGAGAAAAAAGTGTAGGGTTTTGAACATGTTCAAATTTAAGTTGCTTTCAATTTAAAATAGACTGCTATATACATAGGATGATATATGTGAGCCTTATGGTATCCACAAAGCAAAAACTTATGGTAAATACCAAAAGAAAATTAGAAAGGACTCTGAACACAATACTAAAGAAAGTCATCAAATCACAAGGGAAAACAGAGACAAGAAAAAAAGAGAGGAACTACAAACACCAGAAAACAATGAACAAAATGGCAGTAAGTACATACCTATCAATAATTACTTTAAATGTAAATGGACTAAATTCTCCAATCAAGAGACAATAGAGTGGATGAATAGCTTAAGGAATAAGACACATCTATATACTACCTACAAGAGACTCACTTCAGAAGGGCACACAAAGACTGAAAGTGAAGGGACGGAAAAAGATGTTCCATGAAAATGGAAACAAAAAGAAAGCTGGTGTAGCTATACTCACATTGGGCAAAATGAACTTTAAAACAACCTATTTATAATAAAAATGATTAAGGGCACAACCCAGCAAGAAGATATAACATTTATAAATATAAATGCACCCAACATAGAAGCACCATAATATCTAAAGCAAATATTAACAGACCTGAAGAGAGAAATTGATAGTAATACAATAATAGTAAGGAACTTCATTACATCACCACATTTATTTACACCCCATTACATGAATGGATAGATCACCCAGATAGAAAATCACTAAGGAAATATTAGCCTTAAATGACATATTAGACCAGACGGACTTAACAGATATACAGAACATTCCATCCAAAAGCATCTGAATACACACTCTTCTCAAGTACACGTGAAACATTCTCCAGGATCAGTCACATTTTAGGCTACAAAACAAGTCTCAATAATTCAAGACTGAAATAATATCATGCATCTTTTCTGACCACAATGGTATGAAAGTAGAAATCACTTACAAGAAAAAAACTGGAAAAACTACAAGTACATGGAGATTAAACCACAGGTTACTGAACAACTATTAGGTCACTGAAGAAATCAAGGGAGAAATAAGAAAATACCTAAAGATTAATGAAAACAGAAATACAACATACCAAAATCTATGTGATACAGTAAAAGGTGTACCGGGAAAGTTCATAGCAATACCTCAAAAAATAAGACAAATCTCAAATAAGCAATTTAACTTTACACCTAAAGAAAGAAGAAGAACAAATGAAGCCCAAAGTTAGTAGAAAGAAGGAAATAACAAAGATCAGAATGGAAATAAATGAAATAGAGATAAAGAAGACAAATAGTCAATGAAACTAAGATCTGGCTCTTTGAAAAGGTAAATAAAATTGACAAACCTTTAGCTAGACTCCCCAAGAGAAAAAGAAAGATGGCTCAAATAAATAAAATCAGAAACTAAAAGAGAGGGCACTTGGGTGGCTCAGATGGTTAAGCATCCGACTCTCGATTTCGGCTTAGGTCATGATCTCAGGGTGGTGAGATCAAGCCCCATGTTGGGCTTTGCCCTGGGCATGGAGTCTGCTTAAGATTCTCTCTTTCCCCCTCCCTCTGCCCCTCCCTCCCTCTAAAAAAAAAAATTAAAGGGGAGAAGTTACAACTTATATCACACAAATATAAAGGATCATAATAGGCTACTATGAACAATTACATGCCAACAAATTGTAGAACATAGAAGAAATGGATAAATTCCTAGAAATTTACAATCTTCCAAGCCTGAATCATGAGGAAATAGAAACTGAACAGACTGATTACTAGTAAGGAGATTGAATGATGGCTTCACTGGTAAATTCCACCAAAAATTCAAAGATTAATACCTATCCTTCTCAAACTCTTCAAAAACAAAACAAAACTGAAGAGGGAAAGCTTCTAAACTTAATTTGATGAGGCCAGCATTACCCTGATATCCAAATGAGAAAATGACACCATAAAAAAATAAAAGAGAGAGAGAGAGAGAATTACAGGCCAATATCCCTGGTGAACATAGGTCAAAAATGCTCACAAAATATTAGCAAACTGAATTCAACAATATATTAAAAGGATCATATACCAAAATCATATGGGATTTATTTCAGGGATTCAAGGATGGTTCAACATCTGCAAATCAATCAACATAATATACCACATTAACAAAATGAAAGATAAAAAGCATATAATCAGCTCAATAGAGCAGAAAAAGCATTTGACAAAATTCAACATCCACTTAAGATAAAAACTCTCAACAAATTGGGTACAAAGGGAATGTACCTCAACATAATAAAGGCCATAAATGACAAAACCACAGTTAATATCATACTCAACAGTGAAAATCTAATTTTTTTAGGGGAGGAGGGGCAGCGGGAGAGGGAGAGAGAGAATCTCAAGCAGGCTCCATGCCTAATGCAGAGCCTGATGTGGTGCTCAATCTCATGACCCTGAGATCATGACCTGGGCTGAAATCAAGAGTCAGACACTTAATCTACTGAGCCACCCAGGCACCCATCAACAGTGAAAATCTAAAACCTTTTCCTCTAAGATCAGGAACAAGACAAGGATGCCCACTATACTCATTTTTATTCAACATAGCATTGCAAGGCCTAGTCACAGCAATTAGACAAGAAAAAAGAAATAAAAGGCATACAATTTGAAAATGAAGGGAAACTGTCACTATTTACAGATGACATGATACTATAAATAGAAAACCTTAAAGACTCTACTAAAAAACTGTTAGAACTAGTAAATGAATTCAGTAAAGCTGCAGGATGCAAAATTAATATATAAAAATCCGTTGCATTTTTTTTTTAAGGGTTTTATCTATTTATTTGAGAGAGAGAGAGTGAGCGAAAGAGCACAAGCGGGGGGAGCAGCAGAGGCAGAACAGAGGGAGAAGCAGACTCCCCGCTGAGCAGGGAGCCCAATGTGGGGCTCAATCCCAGGACCCTGGGATCATGACCTGAGCCAAAGGCAGACGCTTAACTGACTGAGCCACCTAGGCACCCCAAAATCTGTTGTATTTCTCTACAGCAATAACTAAGTAGCATAAAGAGAAATCAGGAAAATAATCCCATTTATAATTGTATAAAAAAGAATAAAATACCTAGGAATTAATTTAACCAAGGAAGTGAGAGACCTATATACTGAAAAGGATAAGACACTGATGAAAGAAATTCAAGATGACATAAATAAATGGAAACATATTCTGGGCTCATGGACTGGAAGAATTAATATTGTTTAAATATCTCTACTACTCAAAGCAATCTATATATTCAATGCAATCCCTATTAAAATTCCAGTGAACTTTGTCACAGAACTAAAACAAATAATTCTAAAATGTGTATGGAACCACAAAAGACCCTGAATAGCCAAAACAATAACATTGAGAAAGAAGAACAAAGCCAAAAGTATCACACTACCTGATTTCAAACTATACTACAAAGCTGTGGTAATCAAAACACTAGGACACTGACATAAAACCAGATTCATAGACCAGTGAAACAGAACAGAGAGCCCAGAAATAAACCCATGCACATATGTTCAATTAATTTAGGACAAAGTAGGCAAGAATATATAATGGGAAAAGGACACTCTTCAACAAATGGTGTTCAGAAACTGGACATGCAAAAAAAATGAAACACGATGTGCAGTGAACTAAAATCTTGAAAACATGAATACATATTCTGGCCAAAGGGAAGAAATCCTTTCAGCTTGTTTACAAAGTAAAAGATCCAATACACAGATGTGCTCATTAGCTTCCCAGACACTCCCTGAATTCACATGGTTTTTTGCCGCAACTCATGTGAAACTTGGGAAAGTATTTAGCTAGAGTACAAAAAAAAAATGAACAAAATAAGGCAAACTTGGAAATCCTCAAAATACAGGAAACTTTTCTTCTTATTCCTTTATTAAAGCAGACCAGAAATGAAACTTGTTCTGACCGTCTTAACAAACCTCAAAAGAGATTTAAATGCTTTTACAAAGGAAGCATGCACTTAAAAAGACTTAGTGTAATTTTCTGTCTTTTTGAAAGGTTCAAAAATATTTTATTAGGCAATAATTTGATTTCAGTTTATTAGATTACTATAATCATACGTGTATTTTCTGAATGTTTTATTAACTATGGTACGTAAAACCTGACAATTTTAATAACATTTATTACAAATAAACACCTTCTAGTCTTTATATTTTTTCTAACCTCTTCACTAAACACACTTTTCCAGCAGAAACTGGATCCTTCTAAAATTAATTTTCACTACTAATCTTTAAAAGGGCAAAAAGGGTAAGGAAATTCTAGATGAAAAGTTCAGTAAGCAGGCTTACTTACAATAGACCAGAATCTAAGAAACCCACAATAAACATGTCTCCAAGTGCATATCACTCATTGTCATCTCAATGTAGTGTGTCCAACATATAACCTACCTCCTCGTATCCTCCCCCACAATATACTATCAACAAATACACCTCACACATACCATGATACACCTCAACAAAACAGAACAAAACAAAGATTCTTCTTGACTTTCTTACTCTGTCATGTCATCAAGGCCTTTGTCATAGCATTATCATGTTATCAGCCACTTATATGAAAAACCTACAAGTTCAGGTACTTATTAGCTCCTCTGGGTTATTTTAACAGACTCCTAATTTGTCTCCCCATTTCTCGTCTATGACAAACATCAGCCAGCTAGCCAGTTTAAATACCACTTTAATCACAATAGAACTTAGTGCAAGAATCTCAAATTGACTTTTATCCTATGAGCAGTGGAAAGCAAACTATAATGGTACTCAAAGTCTTTATCTTCTGCTTCTGTTCAATGTGAACTCTCTCTGCAGTCAGGCTGAGCTATCACCAGCTCCTACTGGTGACCTGTTCAAGCTGTCCTCTCATCCTCACTTCCTCGTTAATGCAAATTAATCCTCCCAGCACGCTCCACTGGAAAGCTACTGTGGTTTTGTTTTTTGTTTGGTTGGCAAAAGAGTTTTTTATTTTAAAGATTTAAGATTTAATTAATTTATTTATTTTAGAGGGGGAGGAGCAGAGTGGGGGGACAAGGAGACTCCACACGGAGTGTGGAGCCAGATCGGGGCTTGATCTCAGGACCAAGATCATGACATGAGCTGAAATCAAGAGTGCGACACAACTGACTGAGCCACCCGGGCACCCCTTATTTTTTTAAAAATTAAAATCTAGCATTTATTTATTTTTATTTTTTTTGAAGATTTTATTTATTTATTTGACAGAGAGAGAGACAGCGACAGAGGGAACACAAGCAGGGGGGGTGGGAGAGGGAGAAGCAGGCTTTCTGCTGAGCAGGGAGCCCGATGTGGGGCTCGATCCCAGTACCCTGGGATCATGACCTGAGCCGAAGGCAGGCACTTAACGACTGAGCCACCAGGTACCCCGAAAATCTAGCATTTAATCAGAGATGCAATGCCTAGACTGGCATCCAAGAATTAAAAGTTACGCAATTTAAAAATAATTCGTATCCTTTAGGTGTTTCAAGTTTTCTTTTTTTTTTTGTAAAATGAGGTAGCTTTTTTCAAACCAACACTTTTGTAATTCTGAGGATAAAGGAATTAAGTATCAACATCTTAAAGGAAGCAAACCCTCTTGGACAAGCGCCTTGTCTTCTCTTTAAATGTTGATTGGGTGTGGATGCCTGGCTGGCTCAGTCGGTTAAGCGTCTGCTTTCGGCTCAGGTCATGATCCCAGGGTTCTGGGATCGAGTCCTGCATCAGGTTCCTGAGGAGTCTGCTGCTCTCCCCGCTTGTGCGTGTGCTCTCTCTCTCTGACAAATAAAGAAATCTTAAAAGAAGAATGTTGATTGGGTGCTAGAGCACTGTGATAGCTGTTTTTGGTACATCATCTTACTAAATCCTCATAACAACCCTATATGCCAGTGATGGTTTCTATTTTATAGATGGAAACTTTGAGAGGCTGAATAACCCACCCAGGTTTATCATGGTGCAGTTGGGATTTAGATGCAGATCTGCCTCATTCTAAATCCTCGCTCTTAGCTTTACACCAACTACTTCTACCTAACAAGGCACAGGCTCCTTATTATAAATCATTTCCCTCCAAACAGTAGGGGTAAGGCCACATTGTTGTCGGAAGAGAAAGCGGTAAGTTGAACCCAGGATACTCCGCTTTCTCCTTTCCAATTCTTGCAAATTAGAAATCAAATTATACCCCCTGCTTGTTAAAATCATTAGGAAGCTCCCCATTCAGCACAGCACATAATTTTCTCCTTCATCTGGCATCAGTCTGTTTGAAATTAGACAGACCTGTATCGAGATCTTGACATCTTACTTACCAGATCTGCAGGCCTTGGGAAAGTTAAGCTTTCTGAGTCTCAGTTTATTCATCCACAAAAAAGGAATCCCTACCCCACAGGTTTGCTGTGAGAATGAAATAAGATAATATACTTAAAGGACCCAACCTACATGTATTTGCTGAATAAATGACTGCCTGCAATACTGGAATAACTGACTTGCGAGTAGCAAGCCAAATCAATAATCCGAGGGAGAATGAGGTAAGAGAGAGGTGCCCTGACCACCAGGTGTCACCAGAGACCCAGAAGAGCTGGTCTAACTGCCAGAAGTGGCAGGGTGGGACCCTGCAGCAAACAGGGTAAGACACAGGGTAAGACAGTCATTTGCACCTACAGGACATTCAAGAATTGGTTTTGGCTTTTCCACACTTGAAGAGCTGGTACAATATTTGCTGCACCATTTTAAGTCACACTGTTCTCTCACCAGTGTGTTAAAAATGATTGTAGTGCAATTAATTAGCTGAATAGCCACAAAAGATCTGGCAGCACAGTTTAATCTTAAAAAGTATCCTTGGCTAATTTCTTTAATTCTGAGAGTCGATAATGCTTTATACATCCTTTGCTTTGGCCAACTAGCCATTTACATTTTCTGGCTTCTATAGGCTTCAGCGTTGCCACCGCAGACAATTTTCTGACCCCAATTCCACAACCCATTGACCTTATTTCCTTTACACTAATAGGGATGACAGGTAAAAAGAAAGCAGAATATTTTTAGGGTAAAAATAAAGTCTATGAGCAGTAAATTTAGGCAAAATAAGCATTAACTGTTAACCTCTTACCTTGATCTCAGGAACTTAAAAATTCATTTTAAAAGTTTCTGTAAATTTCCTATTTTCTTAAGGAACACTTACCTTACAGCAAATCTGTCAACCTACCAAATAGACCTTACATGACTCAAGGAACACTACCACCCTTGGCTTCATTCTGTAACCTGCCAATGACTCTCCCTGAGAGTGCCCAGCGGCTCATTTCAAAATGAGGGCATGTCTGGGCTCTCCTTCTGGTTCTAAGTCCTTCACATTGAGAGCCACCAGTGGCCACCTCAAGACTGGTAATTCAGTGAGTGTTAGCGCGTAACTGCAGACGCAGCTCTCTGATGAGGCACAGACTGTTGTCTCATCTGCCAGGGAACACTTGACTCAAGTCAAGCCTGATCGGGCCTACCGTGGCCGCATCCTGGGCTTCGGAGTCCCCAAGTAAGCAACAAGAGAAAAGGAGTTACGCCAAACACAGGTTTCTGTTCAGAGCCAGGGCTCTTGGAACTCAAGCAGTTTGAGTTATTTTTGCTTTTGTTTTAACAACAATTCAAGTTCCACTTTGCATTTCGCAAATATGGAAATGTCTTAAGATAAACCAGAAGTATTCTCTTCCTTCTGGCCATTGCTCCCATTCCCAGAGAATTTAGGAGGGAAGCGCAGATACCGGGAACCATCTGGAATCAGGAAAGCAGGAGCCAAGCCCAGCTGAGATGGACCCATTTGCAAAGCACTTTGTGCAGATCAATAAACTCCTGACTGATTTCAGACTGGTCCCTGGAGAAAGAGAAGCTCGGGAGGCTGGCCTTCCCCCTGGAGCAAATGGGCCGAGGAATGACAAGCTGCCCATCGAAAAAACCCCCGCGGGGCAGGCGCGGGCGCAGCGGCTCGAGGGGCGCGGAGGGCGCGTTACCTGGGGGACTCTGCGGTAAAGCTGCCGCCGTCCAGCAGCCGCATCTTGCAGAAGAGGACCCCATTGACGAAGGGCACCGAGGAGAGCTCCTCCAGCTCGAAGTCCACCTTAAACTTAAACTTCTTCTTCTTCATCATCATGAGAGCCAGACGCCGGCGAGCGGGGTGCGGGGGCGGCCCCAAGGGGCGCGCGGGCCGGCGCCGCCGCCTCAGCTCGCGGGAGCCCCGGGCCCGCG
>NW_022589705.1:11673799-11675615 GCF_004348235.1 Phoca vitulina
CGCCGCGGGCCGGCCGGAGCCGGGGCAGGGGCCGCCGCCGCCGCCGCCTCTCGCGGCAGCCCGGGCCGGAGCACGGCGGCGCGGACCCCGCCCGCCCGCGAGGATTGGTCGTGCTGCAGCTCGCCTGGGCTGTGGGCGCCCTTTCGGTCTGCAGTTCGCCGCCGCCGCCGCCCGTCTGAGAGCCGGGAGAGGCGAAGCCTGGAAGACTGCCGCTGCCGCCGCTGCTGCCGCTGCCTCAGCGCCACGGGGCCCGAGGCGCCCCTAGCGGCGGCGGCCAGCAGCGCACCGCGGGGCGGAAGCGGGAGGGCGGGCGAGGAAATTCGGGGCGGGCGGGCGCTTCGCCGGGAAACTGACCCACGACGGCAGTTAGAGCGTCACGCCTCTCTGGGGTTAAATAAAGACAAACCCAACCAAAAAGGACCTTCCTTCTACAGTTTCCTCTCAGCCTTGTTTCAGTTTTTGCTCCGCCTCCTTTCCCCCCTCCCCCTCCAGTGATTTTTTTTTTTTCTCTTGGGTTTGAGAGTCATGGGTTAATAGGGTTAATCAGAATCTCCACGACGTTATTTTCGTCAAATCGAAATCCTAAAACTAAAATTTCCTTTAGATATTCTAAATTCACAAGGCTTCTAATGTAAAATGAGGACGAGGCAGGAAAAAGGAAAGGGATTAAAATGTGTTGAGGGCCTGCCAGGTGCCCAGGCACTGCACTGCTCTAGGCGTTTTCTCTTATTTATACTTTAATTCCTGTCTCCCAGGATAAGAGTACAGGAGGGGTTAAAATAATACCTTTCCTTTTAAAATACGGCTGTCCATAACGGAGAACCGAAAAGCCGGAAAATAAAGCCTCCCTAAGATGCATGGCAATTACATTCCTTCCATAGGCATGTATATGTTGTTACAATATATGTTGCCTACTTGGTTACATAAAGTTAGTTTTTTCAAACTGAGTTATTGTCCTTTTAACTCAAGATTCCCTCCCACTAATCTCTGAAAGCGTGTGATTGCAGAGATTCTCATTCCCAGTTCACTCATTTATTCATGCATTCATTCCTATAAAATAGTTTTTAATCACCTTAGAATGTCAGTCACTGGCTAGACCCAGTGATCAAAAAAACAAAGACAAAAACCTGCCCTCAAGAATTTTACCATCTAGTGAGAGACATATGTAAATCAGTCATTAAAAACTAAATCTAGCATCAAGTTGTGTTTGTTCAGAATAAAGAAGCAATTTGTCTAGAATTTAGAAGAGGAAGCAATTAGGTGAGGTTAACCTGTGTTCTGAATTTCAAAGAATGTGTAGGATTTGCCTGAGGTGTCCCAGGTGGAAGAAATAGAAGACCCAGAGGCAGAGTTTAGGAGTTGGGCTTGGGGGTTTGGTAGTGGATAAAGCTGGTTGTCCCCCAGGACAGGAAAGGCAGTGGGAAGAGTTAAGGGGACTTCGGGGTTTGTAACTTGGACATATAGGTGCATGTTAATTCCACTGGCTGAGTTTTGGAAGCAGGAGGAGGGCAGGTTGGGAATGAAAGAGTTATTTGAACTGCCTGTGAGATATCCCGGGAGAGTGGGCAGCCTTAGCTCAGGTGAAAGGTTAAGATTAAAAACATGAGGGAATTAGGGTATTCTCTGATGGCTGAAACCCCAAAGGTGGATAAAAATGAGTTACTCTGAAGAATAGTTAATGGGTAGATGGAAGAAGAGGAGTCTGTGAAGGTGCCTGAGAACAGTCAGAGAAAGAGATCAAGAAAGAGAGATGGAAAAGAAAGAAAGAAAAAGAAAGAAAGAAAGAAAGAAAGAAAGAAAGAAAGAAAGAAAGAAA
>NW_022589705.1:11675625-11692103 GCF_004348235.1 Phoca vitulina
AAAGAAAGAAAGAAAGAAAGAAAGAAAGAAAGAAAGAAAGAAAGAAAGAAAAAGAAAGAGAGATGAGCTGGAAACCAAGAGTTTTAATCATTTAACATTCATAGTTATTAAGAACTACTGTGTGCCAGGCACTATGCTACTATCCTTGGGGCTTGAGATAGAAATGAATAAGACACACAGGGGCTTATAAATGAATGGAGGATAGCATAGATATGCAAACAAATCAATGAGAGAGAGAGACAGATCCATGATCCCCAGACAACAGAGGGAGTTTCCAGAAAGTGCTGCAGAGCATTCCTAGGGGATTTGGACTGAAAAGAATCTATTACATTGAAGAGCTAGGAGGTCATTGGTACTATTGGCAAGAGAAGTCCCCATAAAAAGTGGTGGCAAAGTGAGATTAAAAAGGTCTGGGAAGGGGGCGTCTGGGTGGCTCAGTCGTTAAGCATCTGCCTTAGGCTCAGGTCATGGTCCCAGGGTCCTGGGATCGAGCCCCACATCGGGCTCCCTGCTCGGCGGCAAGCCTGCTTCTCCCTCTCCCATTCCCCCTGCTTGTGTTCCCTCTCTCGCTGTGTCTCTGTCAAATAAATAACATCTTAAAAAAAAAAAAAAAAGGTCTGGGAAGTAAATGGAAGGTAGTAATGAGGAATGGGTGTCTAAAAACTATTTTTTATGATTTTTGCCAGTGAATGAGAAGAGAGGACAGTAGCTAGAGGAGGAGGGCTCAAGCTTTTTCAATAACATTTAGGTACTATCTAAGATTTAGTCAGAGCCTATTAGGTACCAAGCACCTTAATAGGTCCTAGAGATCTGAGCTGCAGTCCTTGTTCTATATCTTACAGTCTACCAGAGGACACAAATAAATATGCACGCAGTGGAAGTACAATGTAACATTGAGTTCTATCTGTATGTGATGGTGATTAGAGGCTGCCTGGGGAGCACATACTAACCTCTAACGAGGATAATTAGGTTTATGGAAGAGTTCCTGGGGTAAGTGACATTCGCACTGATGTCTGAATGATGAGAGTGGGGGGTAGGGAGCAGTTTCCAGGAAAAAGGTACTGCATGTGCAAAAGCTCAGAGGAAGAGAGCCCATGCTGCAGGAGGAACTGAAAGTCATTCAGTCTGGCTGCAACTTACAGTGGGGTGTGGTGACAGGGATACAATAGGCAGCCGTTGACGTTTTAACACAGAGAAATGTGAAGGGGCCTGATTTGCATTTTTTAAGATCTCCAGCTGGAGGAACGGAGTCTAATACTCTCTTGTTGATCCATGGTTTGAATGAATTAAAGCCCAGACAAGAAACAGACATCAAACTCAAAGTGTTTAAATGAGGAAAGTTCAATGGAAGGACTCTTTACTGAGGGCAGGGTAAGGGACACACAGTCTGGTGGGGGAGCTGAAAGGAGGGAGGATAAATATCCTGGCCTCTCTCACTTCTTGCCTTCTGATCTCCTGCTGGTACCTCCCATGATCCAAAGCCAGAAGGCAAAGGAACCTGGAAGATGCAGTTCATAGAAGATGGGCTCAACCAGTACCTGGCATTAGTGGGTATTCAATAAATGTTTCTTGAAATGATCTGAAGGTGCTAGACATAAGCTAAGACTACTTGTGTCAGAGATTTGGTAGTTCTTACAGTCTCCTCTACTATGAGAAGAAAGTATTAAAGGTCTTCAACTAAAAGGAGTGGGCAGAAGAAAAAGTAACCATACCAAACAATTAGAGAATAATTATATAAGTTAAAGTTAGGTTAAGCTACAAATAAAAGAAAACTCAAACAACAGTGGCTTAAATATGACAGAAGCTTATTTCTCTCTTAATTAAAGTCAGGAGGTAAGCAGTGCAAAGCTGGTAGGAGAGCTCCATGATTATCGGGGACCTCAGCTCTGTTTTTCCATCATCCTTAACATGTGCTTTTCACCCTGTGGTCTAAGATGGCTGCTTGAGCTCCAGCACCATTTCTCACTTCCAGCCAGGAAGAAGCTGGAAGGAAGAAAGGTATATTCCCTCCCTTCAAGAACACTTCCTGAAAGATGCGAAGTCTACTTTTACTTAAATTCTATTGGCCGGTGGAATGTGAACAGAAATAATGGCACCAATTCCAGGCCTGGCTCACAGAAACTTCCCACCCATGATCTTCCCTCTCTTCTGGTCTCTGCTGGTTGGAATTTGGTGTCAAGGGAAACTTTTGAAGTTACTGGTTGAAGATGACAGAGCCTCTAGAAGGCTGGGTCCCTAGGTGACTGTATGGCAAAGGGTTATTCCCTCGCTCCTCCACCCCTGACCAGGAACACTTATACTGAACTGTTAGGTGAGTAAGAAACAAATTTTACTGGGACTTTTTGAGGTATGTTTGCCCCAATAGCTAGCATTACCTTAATACAGAAATTGTTACAGATAGGGTGCTATCATGCAAATCTAAAATTAGGCAGGCAGTAGACAACAAAGAAACTATTATTAGGAGCTGGAAAATGGAAACCCATGGCAAGACATTTGGTAAAAAAGTTAGAGCAGTATTTCAGAAGGCAAATAAGGTGACTACAAAGCCCATAGCTCTAGAAGGGGTTGGAAAAGGAAATGTTAGTAAGTTAAGTTTACTGGCTACATTTAGCAAGATATTAGAAAGATGAGATGAGCTCATGCAATAATAAGCAGGTATGCAAACATAAATGAAAAGGAATAGAGAGTGTACAAAAACTTGGAGCCTCAAGGGATTGGAAAAACTGACTGCTCTATACTTCAAAGAATAGGAAATAAGATTGAAAGAGCTTTTGAGCAACAAGACCCCATTAAAATTCAGCCATGCCGCAAAGATTAGATTTAGGGTGTGGCCTTCACATTTAAGTCTGCTAGCCCTTTGAGAGGGGGAGAAGTGTTGGGGTGAAAAAGCAAAGAAATAAATTAGGGTTGAGAATTATCTCTAGGAAAGAACTTTAGTGTTACTGGCCTAGGGAACTGACTGGATGCAAACAGATCAGAAGTCTTTCAGTTTTTGAGGGACTGTATGGCTAAAGAAACCATTTGCCTATATTAAAAGCTGTACTCTTTACAAGGAATTCATGTTTCCCCACACCTACTTCACATGGGGGCTTAGAGGAAAAGCTTTCAGAGGGTAGAGCCGGTGACCACAGAGAACAATATTGCAGAATGTAGAAGCAAGGTTTAGCTTGGGAACCTCCCCCACTGCCAGTTCAGGACCATCACGATGTCTCCAGGCAGAATTGTATCTTTGCAGTGGGTCAGTGTTTCCCTTTTTCCTCCTTACCACCTGCAAGTATTTGCTGCAATACATTTGCTCCATAATTATATATTGGGCGTGATTGGGGAAGATATCTTATTAGGTTATAGGTCACAGTGAGTTTCTCACCCTTGGGACTGTTGACACACTGAACCAGACAATTCTTTGTTGTGGGGGGCTGTCCTGTGCATTGTACAATGTTTGGCAGCATCCCTGGCCTCAAACCCCTAGATGTCCCCTCCTTCCCAGTTGTGACAATAAAAAAACACCTCCAGACCTTGTCTAATATTCCCTAGGGGACAAAGTCACCCCTGGTTGAGAATCACCAGATCACGAGATAATATGGAGTTGTATCCAGATCTGATGGAGAAGCTTGTGTAGTTACTGGAGATCCTGTATTTTCAACTGATGAAGTGACTGAGTGAGATCTTAGGTTATTTCCCTTGGAGAGGGAGAGAGCATACCATTTCAGAAGAAGGGTGAAACATATATATATATATAAGTTTATTTAGTTTTTTTGGTAATCTCTACATCCAACGTGGGGCTTGAATTCATTACCCTGAGATCTAGAGTCTCATGCACTTCTGGGGTGTCTGGGTGGCTCAGTCGGTTAAACGTCCACCTCTTGATTTCGGCTCAGGTCCTGATCTCAGGGTCCTGGGATCGAGCCCCTCATCAGGCTCAGCTTGGAGTCTGCTTGTCCTTCACCCTCTGCTCCTCCCACCTCTCTCTCTCTTAAATTAAAAAAAAAAAGTCTCATGCTTTTTTTTTTAATGTTTTATTTATTTATTCATGAAAATCAGAGAGAGAGAGAGAGAGGCAGAGGGAGAAGCAGGCTCCCCGCCTAGCAGGGAGCCCAATGCAGGACTTGATCCCAGGACCCTGGGATCATGACCAGAGCCAAAGGCAGACGCTTAACCATCTGAGCCACCCAGGTGCCCCTGGTCTCATGCTCTTTTGACTGAGTCAGCCAGGCGCCCCAGGTAAAATAGATACTTGATGACCAAATGGATGGACTATGGCATAGAGTGCTAGGTCATCACCAAACATGTTTTCTCTTCTTCCTGAGTACACAGATTATATTTTCCAGTCTCTTTTGCATGACTGAGTTCCACCCAATTGAATGTGTGCAACTTCCAGGCCCATAAAACTTCCATGGTCCATAAAAACCTCCTGCATGTGCTTCTTTCATTCTTTCCTCATCTAATGTCTGGATGTTGATGTCAATTTGGCCTTAGAAGCTGGGTGCTGAAGATGAGAAAGCCTCCATCAGCCTGGGTCTTTCTATCAGCTGCTTATAGCAGAGCCCCTCTTCCATTCTCCCAACCTCCTGACCAGAATATTGATGACTGAGAAATTAGCATTAATTTTGTGGGTATGATTTTTAAAAATTACTTTTAAAGATTATGGTAAAATACATATAAAACTTACCATTTAACCGGGGCGCCTGGGTGGCTCAGACAGTTAAGCGTCTACCTTCGGCTCGGGTCATGATCCCGGGGTCCTGGGATCGAGCCCCGCATCGGGCTCCCTGCTCAGTGGGGAGCCTGCTTCTCCCTCTCCCTCTGCCTCTGCCTGCTACTCCCCCCTGCTTGTACTCTCTCTGTCAAATAAAAATTAAAAAATCTTTAGAAAAAAAAACAAACTTACCATTTAACCATATTTTTATTTATTTTTAATTTTTTATTATTATGTTCAATTAGCCAACATATAGTACATCATTAGTTTTTGATGTATTGTTCAACAATTCATTAGTTGTGTATAACACCCAGTGCTAATCACCACATGTGCCCTCCTTAATACCCATCACCTGGTTACCCCATCCCCCTACCCCCTCCCTTCCGTAACCCTCAGTTTGTTTCCTGGAGTCCAGAGTCTCTCATGGCTTGTCTCCCTCTCTGATTTTTTCCCATTCAGTTTTCCCTCCCTTGCCCTGTGGTCCTCTGCGCAACCCAGCAATTGCACTACTAGGTATTTACACCAAAGACACAGATGTAGGGAAAAGAAGGGGTACGTGCACCTAAGTGTTCATAGCAGCAATGTCCGCAATAGCCAAACTGTGGAAAGAGCCGAGATGTCCTTCAACAGATGAATGGATGAAGAAGATGTGGTTCATATATACAATGGAATATCACTCAGCCATCAGAAAGGATTAATACCCACCATTTGCACCATTTAATCATTTTTAAGTGTGCAATTCAGTGGTATGAAGTTTATTCACATTGTTGTGCAACCATCACCGTCATCCATCTGTAGGACTTTTTTATCATCCACTGAAACTCTTAATGCATTAAACTATAACTCCTGATTTCCTGCTCCCCCCAGATCCTGGACACCACCATTCTATTTTCTATCTCTATGGATATGACTACTCTTGGTATCTCATATGAATGGAATCATACAATACCTGTCATTCTGTGAGTGGCTTATTTTGCTTAAGCATTTAATTTTTAAAGCCACTGAAATTTGGGATGTGTTTATTGTACCAGCTATAATTACACAACTCTGTGGCTAGAAGAGAGTAGATCCTCAAATAAACATTTGCTGAATAAATGAACATTCAATTATTGTCATTAACTTGAAACATTTATTTAGGACATTATATTATATTTAATTTGTAAATTCATGTTGTTTTATAGTTATAGGATCTCTAATTTTATGTTTAATATAGATTTAAGAAACCTTGTAATTACAGTAATTTAAATTAACTTTGGGAGTCCATAACATTTTTTTTCCTATACATTGTTCATTTGGGGGAAATACTGCTATACTGTGTTGTTTGGAAAAACCATATATTCTAAAAATGTTAAATTAAATACTTGCCTTAATTTTCCATTGCCCAAAACAAAACTAGAGTTATTAAGGAATGATTATAGGAGAATGACATAGGAGTTTGAATAATAACATTCCTAGCCAAGCAAAAACTATTTAACTTCACATCAAAGGAAATATGGTAGTAAAAACATACCCTCTTTCTTTGGTCCTGTGGTTAAATAAGGACATCACTGATACCTAAGTACTGATATTTAGTTGTCTTAAATACTAGTTTCCCTGATGGAAGAATGAAGGCTTTCAAAGAAAGAACTAGATTACTTTCTGAGGTGCCTCCATTAACTCTAAAACTTGATTTCTTTCATCACTTTCTTTTCACCTTTTTTCAAATTTCTGTAGAAAGATTGCAAATTGCCTTTGTGGCTCTTAAAAACACACACTAAATTGTACACTTTTCTATCTGAAACCACAACATTTAGTCAACAACTTCTTTCCAGTCAGGGCATAACTACAGTGGATTAAGACAGGTTCTTTCGTTGAGCAAGTGTTACAGTCTAAATGCCCTAGACTGATAGCATTTGGGGGGATCCTTAAACCCTGATTTGGTCCTTTCTTCCCTTGCCTCCTTCATAATCCAATATTAAGGTAGCTATGGGAATGATTACTTCTTCATCTCTTTATAATTATTCTTATCAGGCAGAACTAGATTTCTCTTTCCAGAGAACAGTAAAGAATAATTTCATAACTAAATACATTATAGAAGTAGTAGAAAATAACGTTCTTTCTCTAAGAGCGTTTTAGAAATTACTGATGCTCTCAAAAAAAAAAAAAAAAAAGCTGAGAAAATCTTTTAAGAATTCACACCAAACCAATCTTGAATCCTAAATCTGAACAAACCTTATTAATTTGTTGATTTTGATTCAAATATTTTTTTCAATTTAGTAAACCAAAGAGGAATGCTTTAAAGAAACTAAACTAAAAAAGCAACCATTAAATCAGAACCTATTTCACGCATTTTCTAATTAAATTGGCAGAAGGTCAGGATACTATAACATTTTGTTTAGCTAGGCACCTGGAAAACATTTTTTATTTAAAAGTTTTTGTTTATTTGTTTGAGAGAGAGAGACAGCACAAGCAGGGTGAGGGTCAGAGGGAGAAGCAGACTCTCCACTGAGCAGGGAGCCTGATGTGGGACTCGATCCCGGGACTCCAGGATCATGACCTGAGCCAAAGGCAGATGCTTAAGGGCTGAGTCATCCAGGTGCCCCTGGAAAACACTTTTAAAATTAGCATTATTTTCTACTTTTACAGCGGAGGTATAGAGCTTCTAGGCACATTTTTTTTTATCTGTCATATTTTTCCTGTTTATAAAACATGTAAATTGATCAATTGCAATAGAAAAATAAAATATCTTCTATGGCAAACATAAGACAAAGACCATGGCTTCCATAATACCACCAGCTCTAAGTTAGGGCTACATACAATTTGAGCTCTGAAATGAATCAGTTACGATTTAACAATGATGGACGTTGATTTAGGAGTTCCAGGTTTTAATCCCAGTTCTGCTTTTGCTGATTTGGTTCCGAGCAGGTGACACCTTCCCTGAGCTCATATTCTTCAGCAAAATGAAGGAAATAGTCTAGACCAGCACAGTCCAATAGAACTTTCTGCACTGATGGAAATAGTCTCTGTTCTGTTCAGTCGTGTAGTCACTAGCCACATGTGGCTATTGCACACTTCAGATGTGGCTTGTATGATTAAAGAATTGAATTTTAAATTATATTTCATTCTAATTAATTTAAATAGCCACATGTTGTTAATGGTTACCATATTGGACAGCAGAGTTCTAGTCTCACTCTCACTCAGCAAACATTTGAGTACCTACAATTTGCCAAGCATCTGGCTACATGTGAGTCATCACGATGTCTTTGCATCCAAGGGGTTAACATGGAGAAAAGCTAAATAAATACTTGCTAATTCATGCGCTTTAATAAACATAGGCAAAAAGCATAGAAGAGAGAGTAAATTACCAGAAGGTGAATCATCTCTAAGATCCTCTCTAGTTCTAAAATTATATGAATTAAACTCAACAAATATTTACTGAGCACCTATTTTCTGTCAGGCTCATTCTTGGCTTGATTTCTGAGTACAGCATTTCCACTCAGAGATAGTAGTGAATGAATACTATCAGCACTCTTATTTTGTAGATTCATTCATTCAGTATTTAGGAGTGTTTCTTTATGTACCAAACACTTTGCTAGACATGTATGAAAAAAATGAATTTGATGACGTTTTAAAGGTGATCTCAAATCACCTCTCAGGTCATATATATATATATATATATATATATATATATATATATATATTTTAAGATTTTATTTATTTACTTGACAGAGAGATACACAGTGAGAGAGGGAACACAAGCATGGGGAGTGGGAGAGGGAGAAGCAGCCCTTCTGCCGAGCAGGGAGCCCAATGCGGGACTCGAGCCCAGGACCCTGGGATCATGACCTGAGCCGAAGGCAGACGCCTAACAACTGAGCCACCCAGGTGCCCCTCAGGTCATATTTTGAATCGATAGTGTTTTAAATGTTACTTCAACTACTTAGAGATAAGTCAGCAGCATTGGCTAGTATTACTAATAAAAAAGGTGGGAATGAAAGAAGTAGGCATGTTTGTCCATTAAAAACTACAAATAAGGGGCGCCTGGGTGGCTCAGTCGTTAAGCGTCTGCCTTCAGCTCAGGTCATGATCCCAGGGTCCTGGGATGGAGCCCCGCATCGGGCTCCCTGTTCGGCGGGAGGCCTGCTTCTCCCTCTCCCACTCCCCCTGCTTGTGTTCCCTCTCTCGCTGTGTCTCTCTCTGTCAAATAAATAAATAAAATCTTAAAAAAAAAAAAAACTACAAATAAGTTTTGCAATAGAATATATCAGAATAAATACTTTGAGGAGATATTCCTTTGAAAAGATTATTTTATGGTGAACAGACACATGAAAAAATGCTCAACATCATTCATCATCAGGGAAATACAAATCAAAATCACAATGAGATACCACCTCACACCAGTCAGAATGGCTAAAATTAACAACACAGGAAACAACAGATGTTGGTGAGGATGTGGAGAAAGGGGAAGCCTCTTACACTGTTGGTGGGAATGCAAATTGGTACAGCCACTCCAGAAAACATTATGGGGGTTCATCAAAAAGTTAAAAATAGAGCTACCCCATGACCTAGCAATTGCACTACTAGGTAGTTATCCAAAAGATACAAAAGTATTGATTCAAAGGGGCACATGTACCCCATGTTTATAGCAGCATTATCAACAATAGCTAAACTATGGAAAGAGCTCAAATGTCCATTGACTGATGAATGCATGAAGATGTGGTATATATACAATGTAATATTACTTAGCCTTCAAAAAGAATGGAGTTTTGCCATTTGCAACTATGTGGATGGAGCTAGAGTGTATTATGCTAAGTGAAATAAATCAGTCCTAGAAAGACAAATACTGTATGATTTCACTCATATGTGGAATTTAAGAAACAAAACAGATGAGTATAGGGGAAGTGAAGGAAAAATAAAATAAGATAAAAACAGAGAGGCAGGCAAACCATAAGAAACTCTTAACTATAGAGAACAAACTGAGGGTTGCTGGAGGGTAGGTGGGTGGGGGAATGGGTTAAATGGGTCATGGGTATTAAGGAGGGCATTCGTTGGGATAAGCACTGGGTGTTATATATAAGGGATGAATCACTAAATTCTACTCTTGAAACTAATACTATACTATATGTTAACTAACTTGAATTTAAATAAAATCTTGGAAGAAAAATAAAGATTATTTTATATTGTTATCTAAATATATTCATTCCTTTCCAATGTTCTTTTTTCTTTTTATTGCTATCTAGCTACAGTATCAAGTCCTGTATTTTTCTATGCATTAGATTATGTCTTCTTTACATAAAACTTTTTTTTTTTTTTAAAGATTTTATTTATTTATCTGAGAGAGAATGGGAGACAGAAAGCATGAGAGGGGGAGGATCAGAGGGAGAAGCAGACTCCCCGCCGAGCAGGGAGCCCGATGCGGGACTCGATTCCGGGACTCCAGGATCATGACCTGAGCCGAAGGCAGTCGCTTAACCAACTGAGCCACCCAGGCGCCCTACATAAAACTTTTACTTGCTTTAAATGCCTCTTAGTTATTGGATATGTACCCATTTATTTCTTTAACTATTATTTATTTAGTTGACCAGTATGCAATTATTCAATTAGAGGGATACAAAAGCAAGTAACAATTCAATCTTCTTCTTTTTCTTTCTTTCTTTTTTTTTTTTTAAGATTTTATTTAATTATTTGACAGAGAGACACAGTGAGAGAGGGAACACAAGCAAGGGGAGTGGGAGAGGGAGAAGCAGGCTTCCACCGAGCCGGGAGCCCGATGCGGGGCTCGATCCCAAGTACCCTGGGATCATGACCTAAGCCAAAGGCAGATGCTTAACAACTGAGCCACCCAGGCACCCCTTTTCTTTTTCTTTTAAGATTTATTTATTTTAGAGAGAGAAAGAGAGAGAGAGAGTGGGGGGAGGGGCAGAGGGAGAGAGAGAATCTCAAGCAGACGCCCCCTCCCCGCGGAGTGCAGAGCCCCATGCAAGGCACCACCCCACAACCCTGAGATCACGACCTGAGCCAAAATCAAGAGTCGGATGCCTAACTGACTGAGCCACACAGGTGCCCCAAGTGTTGAATCTTCTAAAGGAGTTGAGGGTAGGGAAAATAAAACAGAAGAAAGTTGAAAAAGAGGTATTTACATAACTACCAGAGTACTTCAGGGGAGGAAGCAATTACTTCCAGATGAGACATTAGGAGAAGGTTTTGTGGAGGATGTGGTATTGAGCTAGACCTTGAGCCTTGAAGGAAGCGTAGGTTCTGCCAATGCAGAGAAGGAAGGAAAGGCCACTTCCGTCTTGAGCCAGGGCAAAGAGGCAGGAAAGCATGAAGTTAGGGAGAGGAGTCAGAGTTGAAACAAAGGAAAGAATAGCTAGGAAAAGGAGTAGAGGAAAACCAGCCTGGAATCATAGATTGTGGCCAGAACCTGGTTTTAGTTGCTAGGCTGGGTAGTCTAGACTTTATTTTGTAGATTGTGAAGCATTTGAGCAAGGGAATGAGAAATCAGAGATGTTTGTTGGGAACATTGTCCTGACAGGAGTATTTAAGATTATGCATTGGGCTAGGGAGAGGCTAATGGAGGGGCCAGTCAGAAGGTTAGTTACTATAGCAGTGCAGACCATAGACTCTCAATTGGGATATTAGCAGGGGCATTAGAAAGAGAGGACTCAGGAGAGGTTATTGTAAAACTAGAATCAATAGGTCTTGGAAACCTATTGCATATGGTGATGGAATAAGGGGAGCAAGTAAAAAAAAGTTACTCCAGTATTATGGGTCTCTATGACAAAGAGGATGGTGGTATTTCAAGCTAATTTAGGGAATGCAGGAGGAGAAACAGATTAAGATCGATGTAGAAAATATGCTCTTGTAAGGAAGAAATATATTTATACTATATTCTGGAAATATATATATATATTCATTTGAAGATTGAACTGAAGCCAGTGATGAAAATAGGAAGTGCACTAGGGGACATCTTGAATTTTGCTCTATGATAATAATGAGTGTCCAGATTATTTATATTCAATGTTGTCTCCTTCATTATTTAAGTATATTTATGTTCTCAGACTGATAAATTGGACAAATGCCTCTTATAACCTTAACCTGACCTTCTTGGTTAGCCAAGTGTCTGAGGTATATAGATTTTTTTACTGCATTCAAAATCTTTAACAAAGGAGATTCTTAAAATAACACAAAAGATCTTTATCTTCAACAACAACAACGAAAGTGCCCATCCATGGATGGGCTTGACTTAAGCTTTTAGCTTACATGTTCTTTGAATACTTAAACTCAGGGGCTTTCTAGATTAAGTCTGGTGTGGTTAATATAGTTCAAATAAACAGCCCAGGGACGGGTACTGTCATTATCATGACTAATGCAATCAAATATAATTTCCCAGTTGGAAAGCATAATTTTTATTTGTATAATTTTTCTAAGAAACAATATTCAGGTTTCAGTAGAATTGGTTAAGATAAAGTTTTTTTTTTTAAAGGGTTAAATAATTGCTTTACTAGAGTACTTTCTAACTAGGTAGATAGGGATGATCTGTTAAAGTGAGTCCATTTATAACACAAAATGTTCTAAGCAGGACCTTCCTCCATATCTGTGGTTTTTAATTTTCAATGTGAAAAGAGTTATAGTAGGACTATGCAGTAAGCTTACTATTTATTCTGATACCTTTAATGCCATATTTAACTTCACACGTTTTACATTCTCCTTCGAATCTTAAGAGCTATCTTTATAAAAAGCTATTTTTGTTGTTGTTGTTTGAGGGAGAGGAAGGCCAAGACTGAAGGTACGCTGAGACATGCAGTATCATTTCCTCTGTTTGGCACGCTTCAGAATCCTAGCTAAGAAAAGATAGGAGGTTGCTTTGTGGGAGCAAGAAGACTGCTACATGCTTGATAAATCAGTTTGGCCAAAGAAGATTGTAGCATAATCTCATCCTGATGGTTTTACTACGAATCAAAAAAAAAAAAAGCAAAATAATAACGTGATGATAAAAAAATAAAATAAATTCTTCCAGTGACATGTAGGAAAGAAAACTGAGGTAAATGCATAAATGAATTTAAAAGCACGTTTTATCAAAATTATTCAGTGATTTGCTTCAATTTTTGGCTTTATTTTTAGTGCAGACTTGATTTCTTAGCATGTATTTTACTTCATCACACATGTTCATTTGTGGAAATCTTTGTTGGGGCCTTGCACTAATGTGATAAGCTGGGGCTAGATCAAGAGGGATGTTGCTGCCTCCCAGATAGTTATTAGTAAAAGGGGGATATTGTGGTTATGTGGTACAGAAGGGGCAAGGGCACGAGGAAAGGTATCCCATCTGTCCTTGTTGATTAGAGTGACATTTTGTATTGAAGGATACAGATGTGCTTTGACTTAACACTGTAGATGTGTTCCTGTAAAGTTGTGTATAAGCTGATTCTTTTGTTGTTGTTAATCAAATCTGAATGGCTATGCTGTATTTTCAGAATTCTTTTACTTTCATTTCTGATTGATCTTTAATTGGCAGAGGTTTCTAAGACTTTAATTCTAAATTTCTCTGAGATTTCTTACCTTTCATGTAGTCAAACCCTGCTTTGTTAATCCTAACACATGTTTATTGGTTATGATTTTTAAATTCCTTTATTAGTGAAAAATGTCTGTTTCTTCTACCGTATCAATTTGAACTTTGCAAATCTGTATTTCTGTTCTTCCATATGTTTGCTGGTATTATTATCCATAATAACAGTAACAATATCAGCATACATTGAGCACTTACTATGTAGTAGGCATTGTTCTAGTTTTATCACCTTCACGTATTCATTGGTTCACATCTCACCATTCAGTGAGGTAGATATTATTCTTTTGTTTTACAGATGAAGAAACTGAAGCACATGGAGATTATGGAACTCTCGCAAGGTTATACAATCAGTAAGTGGTAGAATCCTCTTATATCAGGGTTTCCTAAATGAGGTCCACAACTGTAATTGAGTCAAACTTGGAAGGCTTTAGGGAAGTGGTCTGCCTATATCCCATTTTCTGCCTATATCCCATTAGCTAGAACTTAGTCACATGATGGCCCCTAACTGCAAGGGAGGCTGGGAAATGTAGTCCAGCTGTATACCTAGGAGGAAAATGGAAATGCTTTAGTGAATAGTTAAGCAGCATGACTACAAACTAGTAAACATGCAATTATATAACTTGTGATAAATGCTGTAAAATAAAATAGTATGTATGAGTGAGAATAATGGAGTAAAGGTGGGGAGCGATTTCAGGAAAGTCCTTTGTAATAATGAGATAATATTTAAACTGAGAGCTGAGAAATGAGAAGACAAAGAGTGGTAGAAGAAAGAACATGCAGCACACCATAGAACATATTAAAGAGTTAGCATTTAATCTTAATAGCAGTGGAAAGACATGCTATTTTAATATTTCTAACAGGATGTTAAAACAGGACTCTTGCTGACTCACTGACTCAGCCGACTCTCTCAATGACCCCCTCATTCCAAAGTGAAGTGTTAGGGTCAGATCATTCATGGCAGGATTACGGAGAAGGTGTTAAAAACTAGTTCTGTGGATCCTTACTCCCCTGCCTATCTTAGGGGTATAAAAGGGCTAAAACTGAAGGGGCAGAGAAGCTAGTTGAGATTTAGAAATTTCCCATGGAAAAATTTTTCAATGCCTTATGATTCTTCCCTACGCCCATTGAGACAGGTGTTTTTACTTCACCTCAGGCTTAGTGAGGAAGGCTTTAAGTGGACAAGATGGAGAGTTTGACTTGGATCCCCTGGATTCCACGGAACACAGAAATACTTGGAACACAGAATAAAGAACTGCATTTGGAAAGTAACTATAATCCTTTCATTGGCATCTTAAAGGTATGAAGCCCTTGGTAGGAGTATGTGCCTGGGTTATTTAAAACGGGATCATGTCCAAGAGGCCTTCTGCCTAAACCAGACAAGCTTAGCAGAAAGAGGCTACTGATGTGCCATCAGAGGCTGAAGGTGAGGCTGGGGCTGGGGTTCCTGCATAAGTGTCCAGTGCAGGTAGAGGTTTTGCCTACTTCGAGGAAGCTGTAGTCAAGGGAACTCACAGGAGGATATCCAAGGTGCTCATAAAACCAACTCTGAGAGCCGGAGTCAACTTTAAACACCTGCCATGGCCAGAGTATACCAGAGCTGGATTACATGTGTGCCTGTCAAACAAGACCTACCCCTTATCTCTCTTCCTTCTCTGGCCCCTCCACCCCTGGCTGACCAAAGGCCAGCGGAGAGAATGAAGATTTGCTGATCCTCACTGCAGAGGCCTCCAGCCCGAGTAGTTTGGGGGGGTAGTAGGAAGAAGCATTAACTGCAGTACAGTTCAGAGTTTTAACTAAGACACTGGACTGAGCATTTTTGTTATTGAACTGAGACTACTTTGTGACTAATAAGAAGAATTTTGATTAACTGAGCATACCAAAAAAGTTAAGGGACTTTCCCGAGGCATTAGGAAAGAACCTTTCTGCAGAGCTGATTTGATCAGGCTTTTGGGAAGAAAAGAAGAAAGTTGTTTTCTGTTCTCCCCTTAAGAGAGTTTCTGGTCCTGGGTAAAGTTTACTTGTTTTGAATAATCACACTGGCTGCTGAGTGGATATCAGACCAGAGGCTGACAGGTGTGACTGCAGAGGGCGAGTTAGGAGGTGATTGCTGGCTTCTCCACCTCCTTAGTTGTGGGACTTTGGGCAAGTCACTGAACTCTTCTGTTCACCAGTCCCCCTGTCTTAGAGTGGTAAGGTACCAGAACACCTTATGGGGTTGTCAAGAGGAATCAATGAACTAACATTAAAGTGTTTAGAGGAGTGCTTGACCCAAAGTAAGTATTAGGAAGTATTTGTTGCTATTTTTACTTTAAGAATTATTGTTGTAGCAGCCCAAATGAGAGATATCAATGACTTGGAATATCTTTAACTAGAGAGCATGAAAGGTTTATGATATATTTTATTTTATTTTTTAAAAGATTTTATTTATTTATTAGAGAGAGTGAGAGAGAGCACAAGCAGGGGGAGGGGCAGAGGGAGAGGGAGAAGCAGATTCCCCGCTGAGCAGGGAGCTGGACTCAGAGCTTGATCCCAGGACCCTGGGATCATGACCTGAACCGAAAGCAGATCCGTAACCAACTGAGCCACCCAGGTGCCCATGATATATTTTAAAATTATAGTCAATAGGACTTTGTAGGGGATGATTGGATATGGAGAATAAAGTAGAGGGAGAGGGCAAGAATTACTCCCAAGTTTCCAGCTTGGACATCTGCATGGAATTGAGATTATTGAGATTGAGAAGGGCAGGAATTGTATACATGCTTAATAAAGATTCCTGGCTGCTGATGATTTTTAAAGTCTGCATTTTAATAGCACTGAAAGATTTGGGCACCACAGTAGTTTTTCTGAAATTGAAAATGCTCTAAAACACAATCACCTTCTGACCCTTGCCCCACCATTTTAGAAAATGGGGCAGGGTGGGTAGGTAATTGTGTGATAACACGGTTTTTCTTTCAAGAACCAAGAATGACCTCAACGGGCAATCAATCTTTTTAAAATAAATGTCAGAAAAAATGGCATAATATTAACAATTCTAAAACTAGCATTGTTATCTTTGATAGATGTCCTCCAAAATTTAATTGTTCTGTTTAATAAACTCAATAAACTACATAATAAACTTACCTAGTGTGGGCAGCAATATAGTTTTCAGATCTTCTTTTTCAATTTATTTATTTATTTATTTATTTATTTATTTATTTATTTGAGACAGAGAGAATGAGAGAGAGAGAGCACATGAGA